>NC_084910.1:18468930-18539122 GCF_949316345.1 Pungitius pungitius
ACTAAATATAGCAACCCCTTAAACCAGGAGAAAAACCTGCCGTGATTCTTATCAGGGATTCGTTTAGTTACTTACATCGTTCCCTGTGCTGGACACGTCATACTGGAAGAAAACGGTACTTTGGCGCAAGATGACCACGTCTTTTAACATGAAAAATAGGCTTCATCAGACCCCCCCGCCCCCTGAAACCTGACAGAAAGGGAATTATCTTTTTTTTTTTACTTCTCCCATCAAAACTAATGAAAAGGCTTCGACGACTCCCTTGCTGTTTGAAGCGTCCTCCTTCAAGCGCCTTTGTTTACCAGCGTCCAGAAACCCTCCACCTGCTCGTCCACCTGCAACACTCCAGTGTCACCACTGCCCCCCCCCCCCCCACCCCCAAATGCACGGGGGGGGGTAATGAGCACCAGGTAACAGTAACCAGCGCAACTCCTCCGTGGGATCACATGAGCGTGGCCTGTGTGTGGGAGATTATTTAATGGCTGCTACCTGCACACAATGGCGAGAAATGACATTGAAATTCAATTACCAGGGATTTGATGGAGAGTTTTTTCCTTTCGGTTTCTTTTTGGTTTCTAGTCCTTTTTACACTACTACGTTTATTTGACAACTTTAGTGACTTTGCAGATTCAAGTCATCAATACAAAATGCACATCAATCGATCCACATCGCGATTTGTGAGCAAACGTCACAACTGGATGAAGCTTTCGGAGAAAAACAGCTGTATTAGTTCACCGAGGGATTTGCCCTCGGGCTTTCCCATGATGCACCACGGCGGATCACGTCCTCTCCACCCTTGGTGAGGTCTGACCCACTTGGCCACGCGGCCCCGGTCCAGCTGCTGTTGCCGCGGGTGTTGATGAAGATGTTGGCACAGGCGTCTATACTCAGGTGGCGTCTCCGAGGGAACCAGCGGGACTGTGACAATCTGATCATCGCCGCGGCGACTGACTCCTGACATGGGAGCGCCCCTCCACCCCCACCCCCACCCCCCCGCCAGGCCCGAATGACGGAGATACAGGAGGCTCGTGAGTGGCATGTGACCTGAATGACATGGAAGGAGGAGGCCGAACCGTCTGAAACCAACACAGAATAACCAGTAATTCATCAATATTTACACTACATAATATAAATATATGTATAATATGTCAAGGTTTTTTTTTGTGGAAATATATCAGTAGTTCAGCTCTTTGCTTGCTCAATCTATTTAATTAGATTAGACTGCAATCAAGGCTTTATCATTATTTAACATTTTGCCTCTTTGATGTTGATGTTTTGGGTTCATAGCGTGATGCGCACACACACACACACACACAGAATCTGCTCGACAGAACTCTTTTGATCCAGTTATATTATTTGACGCTTTAGATTGTCTTCCAGAAGCTGAATGTCAAAAGTTCAAATGTGGGGCCACCTCACCTCACAGTCACTTTGTAAACGTGGCCCCTTGGATTCGTCATTGGCTCGTGTGTTAACCAGGCTGTTTTTTAATTGGACCAGGCGTTCACGGGGGCCGCTCTTATTGGTTCACGGCCCGGGCAGCGCCCCCCCCCCCCCCCCCCCCCTCCCCTCCTCCCTCTGACCCCCTCACTTCCTGTCCCCCAGGACGCCATTAGGCGCTGCCAGGTCCGAGGCCCGTTCGTTAAAGTCTGTCACGCTGCGCCACACATGACAACAGCAGAGCGCCGGGGAGAGGTGGGGGGGGAGTGGGGGGGACGACTCAAAGCTCCCCCCCCCCTCCCCCCTTAAAAACTGTAATGCTATATTTATAAGGCAGTATTTATAAACACATTTGCATATATCAAGATGAAAAAGTTGTTTGAATTGGGGGCAATTTGCATTTGGTGAAACATATGGCGGAGCCACGGAAGCCATGGGCCATGCCTTCATTACCCCATCTTCGTTTCATCAGCCCCTCGCTCCCCTGCTGAGCCTCCCCACGGCGGCGCCTTCTGTCCCCGAGGTTTCAGTGACAGGGGACAATATGTCCCCAAGGTGAGGAGCAGGGGGAAAGCTGCACGCACGCCGCCACTCCAATGATTATTTAATCAGACTCTTCACTCGGGATCTGAAAAGGAGCAGAGCGCTACAAAGTGGCGCTCGTTATCCATTTGCTCATCTCGGGAGGAAAGTGGGGACGGACAGACGGAGAGAGACATTCGATGGTGGAGAGACGAGGTGGCGAGAGCCCACCGATCAGACGGGGTGCAGGGAGGGGGAGGTCCAGAGGAGGAGGAGGAGGAGGAGGAGGAAGAGAGATCAGGACCACGGAAAGGTCAGGGAAAAGAAAAGAGGAGGAGATCCGAGGACGGACGATGAGAAGGACCAGCGATTGGACAAAACGGGTGAATGAAGAGAAGGGACATCAAGGACATCAAGGGCACTTTAAAAAAAAAAAACACCTTGTGCCCAAATTAGCAGTGTACGTAATCTTAAATAACAACACAGATAAAAAAATGAACTCTTTACACTCTCACATCGACGTGCAACGCAGTCAGCGGGACAGAATTGCGCGGCCACCTTTTATGGAAAAAGTTTAAAAGAGTACATACGTGACCTATTGACCTCCTGCCGGGTTCAGGAGACGTAGACACACTGAGAGACGTCTCCTGGGTGAAAGTCCTGTGTTTGTTGGATCCGCACCACATAGAACATCCCTTGAATATCGGGGATTTGTTTTCACACCTATTCTATTACGCCACATTCTTTCTTTGCACCACTTCCCCTTGTAACCGGGTTTTTAATTTTTTTTAATTTTGTGTCACATCGACTTATATTAACAAAAAAAAAAGGATTTGAATACCTCCTCCACCCGCTGACGGGGTGGTGTAATCCACCCTCCTTCATGCCAGGACTACAAACAAAATCCGAAGCAACAAAAGGTCGGAAGTGAGGACAAAGGAACGAGGTGGATGTGGTTCGGCGCTGGTTGGCTGGAGGTCCTGCAGGTTCAGACAGAACCCCCCCCCCCCACACACACACACACACACCCCTCTCCCTCCAGAGCCCCCCCCCCCTCCTACTCCCTCCTCATTTGCATCCCTCAGAGTGTGTGGTCGACCCCGCCTGACGTTTGGTTAAGTGCTCATGAAAGCTCCTCATTCCCCGACTCTCGCAACTAATTCGGGGGAGGCACTTGGTCATGTGATACCTGTTTGTTTGTCGGTTCCTGGTTTTTTTATTTTTTATTTCCAGGGACACTTTTTTTTTTTCCAAAGACACCTCCCTGCACAGTTGTCTGTCACGGTTTCTGCCCTCAGTGTTTGTCTTTCTATTTCCATACTCTCCTTCCATCTCGGACGGAGCGCAGTTCAGAGACGAGGTGGTTTGTTTTGAAGGTCGTTTTTTTTTTTTTTTTTTTTTTTGTCGCCGAGAGTTTAGATCTAAACCGCTTCAAGACCGGCTGCCGCCTGTCCGTACCTTTTGACGTGAGTCATCACGTTGCAGGGTTTTGAGGAGAGATTTGTGTATTCAAATCAAAGCGGCTGATTACGAAGACGCATTTTCGCCCTGGAACTTTCGACTTTAAGACGGTGTAATGTAAAAAAACAGCAAAAAGGAAAGTGCTTTACATAAAGCAGAAGAACAAAATCACGACATGCTTTTAGCTATTGTTGCTTTATTATAGCGATTTAAACTGGATTACAATTATTTATGCACTTTGTCCTTGTTCATTTCACCACTGTACACTTATACACCCTTGGGTGTATTTTCCTCTTCATCAAATCTTAATTTCTATTTCATTATTGGATACTTTCGCTCATCAGCAGCCCTTCAACACAGAACCCTGTCGAGCACACATTCAATTAAACACAATCAACTGTAAATACATCTAAGGAGGCCGGTCTCTGAGATCCCGGACGAGGGCGAGCTTTCCGGGATGATGATCTGCTGATGAACCCGTTTCCCCCTGAAGAAACGGTGCCATTTAGTCCCAGATAAAAAGCTCCCCTCTGCTGTGTAAACAGTGGTTTCAAAATACTGGTTTAATTAATCTCCCTTTATGATAATGATTTCATCTGAGCCAATAAATAGTAATTTTTGCAATGCCCCCCCCCTCGCTCAGTTGTAACCCCAATATTATTTCTGCCGTTTAGTTGGCGCCGAAGCGGGGGGGGGGGGGGGGGGGGGGGGGCAAACAGGAAGAGCGCGTCATTAACGGCGTCCGTCGACACGGCGGCGACTGGGAGGGTGGGGGGGGGGAAAAGTATCCAGTCTGTGAATAAGTAATGACTGCCCGACATCACAGGAACCTCATCGCCGCAACAAAACAAGTCGAGCACAAGCTTTGATAACGACTGTTAATAATTCAGCGCCTGTAATTAGCGCTTTACGGGGAAAAGCACAATGGCGGCGGCGGCGGTTAAAGCAGAGGTCGGCGGATGAAGGGGAGCCGACAAAAAAACGCTGACCTTACGGGGGCTCGTGTCTCCTTTTGAGTTGAACGTTTTGGAACCTCCTCACGTCTTGATGAAGAAAGAAGAGACATCTGTAGATTGATGGGAAACCCTCTCGGCCTCGGGTTTGTGATACTCAGAGCTTTACCCCCCCCCCCCCCCCCTCCCGACCTCCTCCATGTGCAGAGCCTCTCACGGCTCCGTGTGTGCCATCCTCTCCTGCCACCCGTACGTACCACTTCCTCAAATTTGCTTCCCCATTGTCCCCGAGACCTCGACTCTGGCACTAGCCAAATGTCGAGGCTGCACATTTGCCATGCAAAACTAGCCAGATCAATGGTGGGCCTAATCACTCCATTTGTCATCGCCAGATTTGAATTTCACAATGAGTGAGTGGAGGAGGAGGAGGAGGAGGAGGGAGGGGGGGGTCGGGGGGGGGGCTGGGGGGGAGGAGAGAAAAGATGTATGACTTCTATCGAAATCAATGTCTTTCAAACAGCCCTCCGCTCCGCTGCAGACGGGGGGAAAGGGCATTCACGCGCATTCGGCGGCCATTGTCGGCGGCAAAATGACTAATCATAACATCATTGATGTGTTAAAAAAAAAAAACGTTAAAAAAAAAAAAAAAAAACCGACTACAGTCGACGGTGCCATTGGGAACCTTTGCTCCCATCCAGAGAGAAAGAGTTAATTTGATCATGATGACACCAGTCTCTTTCAAGCCCCTTTTCAGGCCAGCAGCAGCTGGGGCTGGAAGAGCAAGAGACGGGATGAATCCTGCGAGGAGGGAGGAGAGAGAGGTGGGGGGGGGGGGAGGGAAGAAAAAAAAAAACGCCTCCATTTTTGGGACTGAGAGGGGTTTCTGAATTGCCCTGGATTGCGATCCCGCGGTTCGTTCATTCCTACATAGACCCTCGGAGCGGCGAATGGGCCTCGGGCCAGTGCAACGGCAGTAAGATCACAATCACATGTAAAAGCCCAGAGAGGGGGGGGGGGGGGGGGGGGGGAGAGGCACAGAAAGAGGGAGCCTATGAGCCCTAATTGCCAGATGGTGAATATTTTCGCTCCCTTTCAACGGCGCATTAATTGCAGGGCTGCCCGGGGGTTGAGACGTACTGATCAGTGTGGCAGAGGATCCTGACCCTGATTATCCCCCCTCAGACTCCCCCCGCCGGAGAGACAGTGAGCAGTAAAGGGCGGCGGTGGTGGTGGTGGTGGTGGTGGTGGTGGTGGGAGAGGGGCGGCGGCGGGGGGGGGGGGGGTCTTTTTTTTGCAACAGTTACTCACCCAATCATTTGCCTATCGAGCCACCTGGGCCTCGACACTTTTAGGGTTTTCAAGTTGGAGAGGGTGTGATGGTGAGGAGGTCGCGTGCGGGGTCTGTTAAGGACAGGAGAAGAGGGGTGGGGGGGGGGGGGGGGGTGGGAGTAGAGGGGTGATGAGGATAGGTAAGGACAGATAACACCCCCTCCCTTCTCACCCACCTTTCCCTCCTCCTCCTCCTCCCCCCTCCCCCTCCTCTTCTCCCAGCTCCTCGTTTACATATCTCCAAAAGATGTAATTGAATTAAATAAAGCTTTCCTTCAGGGCAGCTGCCACAGCTGCTGTTTGTGGCATGTCAAAAGGCCCGCCACTTTAAGAGCACTTACGTATGCTCCAAATTAGCAGGTCAGATAGGCGGACGGGCGATGACAGGGCCGCGGCTGCCAGCGCGACAAGGGGCCCGCAGCTGTGAGCAATTCACTGTCGGAGTGGGGGGGCTCAGTCAGACCCCTGATTATGAAGGGCAGCAGTGCACATGCTCATGCTCATACACACACACACACACAAGCGTGTAACTGGCGACGCACACACACACACACACAGATGTAGACGCTGGGGTCATAGCGGCGTTTAGATGATGTGACCCAGAGGAATCCTTTAAATACACATTGGGAATAATGAAAGACAAATCTAGGGATCAATGACAAGTGGTACAGAACGTTGGGTGTCAGTCGACACAAACATCTGCTTTTAAATGGAGCTCCAAAAACGCGAATCGGTCGCGCGCGTAGAAGCGGTGAGAGTGAATGGTGGAACATCAAACTGCAGATATTATTGCGTATGCTCGCACACACGAACCCGTCATGCACCGAACCGGGGCCTCTGACGGCTCCAGGTGAATATTGCACACGTAAAAACACTAAAAAAAGGGTGGGGGGGGGGAACGTTGGCATTGGCAGCGCCGCTGATGCGATGCCGAGCGGAGGCCCCTTTCGAAATGAAGTCAACACTTTACTCCAGTTACGTATCCAGCGAGACGCGCCTGTCACGTCGCAATCAACCCTTCGCGAACAATCACCTAATGGCTTGTCACTCAAGGTCTGCCCGGGCAATTATGTAGCATTTGCATGGCAGTGGATGGTGTTTATGACAAATAATCGGTGTCCTAATTGCTCGCCTGTTTTCCTTAAGACGTGTTCTGCTGATGGGATGTGATTAGCTGGAGGAGCTGGAGGCGTTAAAGCCAAAGTCGGCGCTGATCACGCAGGGTCATGTGGTAGCAGCAGAGCGCCTCGTGAGGTCGGGCTGGGAACTGTTTTGCAGCTCTTTTGAGGAGATCGTATTTTTTTTGAGGGGGGGGGGGGGGGACTCTGGCTGGAATAGACAAGTCAGTTTATACCCTGTATGCAGAATAAATATAAAAATCAGGAGGAAAGTGTGTTACGGTAGATGCGGGAGGACTATGAGTTTATTGGGTTTTAAGATAGCAATAGATGTTTTAGGCCTTTCACAGATTTCTGCTTCAATCAAACTTTGCACAATTCATTTGCTATCAGTCAAAAGTGTGAAATCATTAAAAAAGTGTCATTTGTGGCGATAAAACCAAAACCCCGTCGTGTCCATAAATCCTACCCACGTTGTCTTTGTGCCTTTAGAAGCTACGGAAGTTCCTCTCTTTGTTGAAGAGTTTAAATGTAAATATGTGGATTCATTAAGAGTATGAAGATGGACAACATTAACATTCAATAACTGATTTGGGAACGTTCTCCCCCCCCCCCCCCCCCCCCACAATTTGATTTGCTATTCTCTGAAGATGCCAGAATGCGATTCTCTCAGGTCCAATCAGAAACACGCCACTCGACTCCGGACAGGAACAAAAGTTGTCAAAAGACGATTCGGCAACAAATGAGTCCGGCGTTTTTTTTTTTTTTTTTAAAGGCCGTGACTCAGCTGTTTGCGATGCAACGTTGGAGGAATAATGGATGTGAAGGCACACCAAACACTGCCGTTAAAAAATGCATGAGCGCCCCCCCACCACCCCCCCCCCCCCCCACCCGCCTCACCCCCCCCCCCCCTCCGAAAAAAAAAGAAAAAGAAAATCTCCCTCTCCCTTCCGCAGAATAGAGCTATCACTGGTGCCTGTTATCTCCCCCCGAACCCCCCAGGTAGAAAATGGTAATGATACCACTTAACATCGCTGCACATATGGAGGGAAAATGGAAATGCCAACAGCACCTCAACTATAAAGCAAATCAAATTGAAATATTAATCCGCTGATTAATATAACATTACGAGAGCCCATTCTCTTTGTTGTTAAACAACAAAGGGTTGCAAAATAAGCAACTGCCTAAGAGGTAAGGGGTTTAAAAGAGTCCCACAGAGGTGCTAAAGCCCCTTTCAAACATCATTACTCTGCATAATGTATTCCCTTCCACAGTGCTGAGATTTGATATTGATGTTTACTCATTTATTTTTTAATTAACGTTCGTAGTTAACGAATTCTTTGATGAGAGGCATTTTGTAAATCATTATCCTTGGAAGAGGGAAAAAAAGGGAGGATGCATCTTGCACCTTATACCCGTGACAGAAGAAGAAGACTTTTTTTTTTTTTTTTTTTAAAGCGAGGTGTAAGGGGAAAAAGTTGCACGCGAAGAAGAAGTGGGGTCATTGTTTAAAGTTTGCTTTCTGATGTGTGGATTTTTTTTCTTCTTTTTTTTGTTCCCCGCCTCCCTGTTTTTCGGATTGCATCTTCTCTCTATAAGGGAAGCCGACAGGGACCCCGTGTGTGTGTGTGTGTGTGTGTGTGTGTGTGTGTGTGGATACTTAGCTAATTACAGGAATATAACTCAAGGCTTTGGGAGAGTCGCTCCAGTCGGTGGGGGGGGGGGGGGGGGGGGGGGGTTTATACCCTGTCCTTCCCCTCTTTAATATTGATCGCTGGGGATCTGTGGGAGGACACGGGGTGGCCCCTCGGAGGCTGGGAAAGTTTGTTGGACAGACAGTTTACTCTTTCTCACAAAGTGTCACAAACATCGGATACTTTGGGAATCTCACCGGCCCTGTCTCACAAAGCATCAGCTGTTAATGTTGCATTCTTTGCAAGGAAACTGATTCTTCTTCTTCTTCACGTCCCGGTTTGGAATCATTTTGCCTTTTCAAAAAGCAAATCATCTACCAAGATTTTTGATTCGACCAATTCGACCAGTTCTTTGACCTTTAGTTAGGGTTCTGTTGGGGTTGTGCATCGTGGGCCGTGGAGGAAACCATCACATTGCCAGACGAACCGATTAATTTTCATCTCCTCTGAGGTTCGCTACTCGGGGCTCGGGGGGGGGGGGGGGGGGGGGGTCTGCTCGCCGACGTGTCCCCTTCTGGTGACACGTGGAGGACACGCTGTCCCTGCGTGGAGGGAACCTCAGCAAAGAGCTGCTGTACCGGCGTCCTCTCCTCTCTAAAAACGCTTCCTCTGCTGGTCACATACGGAGTGCGTGACGTTGACCCGTCTCGTTGCCCCCGACGTACAACGCCGGGCCGCAGTGTCACGTGACGAGACACCGAACAATCACAGCCGGCGGATAGCTTTCATTTTTCTTTTCTTTACGAACGAGTGGATCCTGTTCGGACGACAGGGCCAGCCGGGGTTTCGCCAACATTCCCTCTGATTCATTTTTTACTTTCTGTGACGAAACACGTCACAGCGGCTGATGAGATGAGACTTACATCGACGTACATCCCTGACGACGAACACCTCGGATAAAAAGGTTGCTAGCTTCCTCCGCACCTTTTTAACCCCTGAGTTTGTAGTTTGTCTCCAAGAGAAGAAGAAGAAGAAGAAGAAGAAGAAGGCAGCCAGATAAACCACACATGAACAAAACCAAATGCATGTTTATTTTCCACCTTCTAGATGTTTGTTGGAGTCTGCAGCACCTCGAGGTTCCACACACAGTGCGTTTCGAATGTTTGTTGTTGCCTCCGTCTTTAGAGCGCAGGGAGCAGAGCCCTCGGGAACACGCCTCATTTAATAATGATTTTCCCGATATTGACGAGCAGAATGGAGGAATATGCCATGCGGGGGGGGGGGACTGTGATACTGCAGGCTAGTCGCAGCGTGACGTTTGGACCATTTGGCCACCGATGAGTCTCCAGCCCCCCCCCCGCCCCCACACCCCCTCACACCCCAACCCATCTGGAGCCACCTCGGAGATGAAGCGAAATCCTGGAGCCCGTCCACCTCTTGGCACGGCCCCGGCGTCGCCTCTACCCCGCGCGGGCCTGGTTCCCTCTAATCCCACCCGAAGAAGTAATTGCTTAATTGGATCAATTAGGTGTCCCAAAAGGTCTCGACGAACAAAAACCCGAAAACCAGTATTTGAAAGGTGCCGGCTCCATCGGGGGTCCAAACCCGCGCTCGACAGTCACCTCGCTGGTGTTCGCGACCTCATTTCGATCGGGGCGAGCACTTTTTCAAAGTTGGCGTCACATTTTCGGCGACATTAATGCGCTGCTTGTTTTCGGAGACAGAAGAACTATTTTCATGACTTATGGCGTTTGCCGTGTCTCAGAGCTCGCACTGCTGTTTTTCTTCCTTCGAGCCAGTTTTTTTAAATGGAGCCCAACCCGCACGGCTTTAAAGGCACATTCATCAAAAAGAGAGCGCGGGCGCACTGCAGATGCTGCCACGTTTTTTTTTTTTTTTTTTTAAATTACTGAAAAAAAAGAAAATACTGAGAAAAAAAAAAAAGGGATTGCAAGTAGAATTATGGCTTTTCATCAGCCGATAAATTTCACTTGTGATTAATTGCAACACTCACTTTCGGGATCACTTCTACACAAAAGAGCATTGCTGCTTTGTAAAATTCATATAAAAGAAATGCAAATCAATGGTGTTCTTGGCACCAAACATATGCTGCCACAATGCCAACAAGCCTGCCCCTGACAACCCCAGCTGGGGGCTTGTAAGACTTGCTCTTGGCAAAAGACGTTTTTTTTCCACCCGCTTTGCAAATGATCACCAATTAATACGAACAGCATCCAATTCTAATTCTGCACCTGGTAAGATTGTGAGTATCTTGTAAAGCTCTTCTAAGCTATGCATCCAAATTACTGGATGTTTTCTTGCCCTCCCTTTTGGGGATCTCAGCAGCAGGGGGGGGGAAAAAAGAAAAAAAAAAAAAAAAGTGGCAAAAGTCCATAACCCATCAAGACCAACGTCACTGGGAACCATGGAAATGACCGTTTAAAGCGCGCTGCAGATGTGAACACGCAGTTTAGCTGAAGGGGTTTCAGAGGCGAGTGAGTGGGGGGGATCTTTTATCGACATGTCAAATAAATACTATGATCCTGAAATAACTAAATCTCGGCGCTCTTGAAAATATCCCAAAATGTATTTTCCCTTCATGCATCCACAAAACTTTATCCTGCGTTGTCTAATTCCCCTCCAGTTTCTTCAATGTAAAACTTTGAGGAGACGTAGGAGAGAGACATCAGGGATGTGTTTATCACTTGGTAACACAGCAGCATCCATCCATGTGATGAATTCCACATTATTTTCCCAAAGAAAATAAAACTACAACAATTCAAAACGGCGTTTCACGTCACTAATTGCTCATCAGAGCGTCTCCCTCCCCCCCCCTCCCCTCTGTCTCCATCTCCCACGCCGAAATTGATACTCGCCATACGACTTATGATGGATAGGAAGCTTTTGACGAGCTCTTACGAGCAATTAAGTAATCAGGGGGAACCCCCCCCCCGCCGCCGCCGCTCGGCGCTGGAGCCGGCGAGAGCGGTGACAAACGGAGGCCCATCAGCGGGCGTAATCAGCACAGGACACAGTCAACCGCCGCCCCACCACTCCCCGACCCGGGGCAGCGGCGGGCAGAGCAGCGGGCCGCCGGGCCCGTGTTGTTGTTCTGTCTGCAAAATAAGTGCCTGAACTTTGTGACTCGAGGGACGTGCTCTCCACTGGAGTCTCGTCATCCCGTGTATGCTTTTTAAGAAGAAAAAAAAAATGTATGTATTTTGTTTGAATTTCAAGACTCGGCCAAAAAGGTGCAACCTCTGGAGCGACTCGGACACCTTTATGCCGGAGGAGCAGAAAGTGGGAGACCAGGGACAGGTGTGGAGGCAGCGCCCAGGTGATCCGCGTCAGGCTCAATGCACAGCACCTGCGCGTGCAAATTAAGTAGGAGGGATTTTTTAGTGCAATCACACGTCGCAACATTAAAAAGTGCAGAAATTAAACTAATTGCATTGGTTCAATTACATGCTTTTAACAGAATGTTCTCCTACAATAAAAATATTATATAGACAAAATGTATGTAGGGAGTGACTTTATTCAACAAATACCGTTTACTGTTTAAAACTCTTTATTTTTAAATGTGAAGACTTTTTTTTGGACAAAATCAGCCAACATGGAACCCTATTTTAGAAAATTCCTCTAAAAATAAAAGTTAATATTCATAATTATTTTGATTACATCTCTCATGTCTGTGCATTGACTGTGGAGCTGGGCGGCGTTTAGCTTAGCTTAGCTTAGCTTAACCTAGCTTAGCCTAGCTTAGTATAAAGCCTGGGAGGACGTGCAAACAGCTAGCCGGGCTCTCTCTGAAAAAAGGCAACGTTGTTTTCACATGACTTAGTTTGTGCGGCTCAAACCTACGAGACACAACGCGTTAATTGATGATACACATGTAGAATTGTACCTGGTGCAGCCACAAAAACCTTTTATTTTTATTTTTCATAAATGCTACGGGGGCCGTTTGAGCGTCAGTCGGGTTTGTGCGCGCGGCAAACAGTTCCTGTTGTGTTGGAGGAGAGTGAAAATGTAACTGCGGGGGATCTGGAGTTGTCAGCTCGCTGCTCACCCGGGGCGTCGGCGCTCCACGCAGCATGTTGGACGCCCCGGGGCGGCGTGACACTTCTCCCACACTCTCCGACTCCTCTGAATAATTCTGCCGCCGCCATACGTATCTCGTCTCATTTGGGGAGGGTTGGAGGAGGAGAGGGGGGGGGGGGGGGGGGATTGAAAATCAAATATGTTGCTTATTAATAGGACGACTTTGGCGAGCGCTACCTGGAGAAAAGCCGCGGGAGGGGGGGTGGGGGGGGGGGGGGGGGCTACTGGAGGAGAGAGGGACGCCTAAAGTGGGGTTTCTCTCTCTTCTGTGCAAAAAGAAGAGTGCTGAGGGTGCAGATTTCTCATCGCTGAACTGGTACGGTGGATGAAGGTACACACACGCACACACAGACGCACAAGAGTGCACTCACACTTTATGGAAATCAGAGAGCCAGGGTGTGTTAGTCAGCCACGCATGAAAAGCACAGAGCTTCATGTGTTTGTCTTGCGTGTGGGGAGCAGGAAAGAGACAGTGAATAAAGGTAAAGACGACAAAACAAAGAAAACCCTTTATTTAACTTTTCTTGGTTTGAAACACGCACCTTTACTGAGTTTCTCTACTGAGGTTCTGCTGGGACCTGATTTTGGCGGCCTCTCGTTTTATTGAAACGGGCATCTGACAGTCGGCCCTGTTCACTCCTCTAGTGGAGCTGGCACCACGGACCGGCACCACGAACCATCACTACGGACCGGCTCCACGGACCGGCTCTCCAGCCACGTGCTCGAGGCGGCTCCAAGCGAGGAGCTGCTAGCAGAAGATCTGCTCCAGGATCTGAAGGATCTGCTGAACCTGCGCGATTTCTTTTCCAGATTTTGTTTCCATGACGAGCATTTAGGATTTTTTTCTTTTTGCTGGAGGTGTTGCTTCCTCGCGTATTAAATTGAATTGAGTGTTTTGTAAGAGGTGCAAAGGGACCGACTTTCAGAGCCCTGCTGAAACTCTTCTTCCTCTTCTTCTGGCAATACCACTTTTGTCCACAGGAAGTTCCAAAATTCACATAAAATGGAAGAACCTTGACGTAGGCTAATGTTTTAAATGCAGTGCTTTTACTTTCAGTGGAGCATTCTTACAGTTTTACAAGAAAAAAAAAACTTTCTCAACTGCTGGTTTCAAGACCAGCTGACGTTGAGGTGTCTCTGTGAGCAAAACAGTGGCAGTTATTTTCATCCCGTTGACATCTGGTTCATTACGTTCCTCTCCATCTAAACATGGACTCCCGACCACGCCCGCACGAGTCGTTCATGCAACGAGGCGTTCTTCTGGCTGCGTGTGGGCTGAGCGGACAGCGAGCGGCGAGCAGCGCCAACTCGCCGTCATTTCCTCGGATTCCGCACAGATTGCAACGGCTAATTGTGATCTAATAACTGGCAGAGACTGTCTGTTTCAATATTATTACAGGAAACGTAGGTCAAAATGAATAGCTCACGATCTGGCCCCTGCATCAGTCATGTTGTTTTAATGATCGTAATTCCCCCATTATATCTTAATAATATGTCAAGATCATAAGGGAGACATGTCAATTTGGGGCTTCAATGAGAATTAAGCCAGTGTGTGTGTGTGTTTATTTATTTTTCCTGGGAAGCTTTGATTTTGTTACCCTTGTCCACACACACACACACACACACACACACACACACACACGCGCACACACACATGTGAAATTGATTTTTATTCCCTTATTGACGTGTTGATTTTGAAGAGGAATGAAGAGGGTAGAGGTTTAGTACCTTTGGTATTTAATGTAAAATGACATAAATAATGTCTTTTTTTTGAGAAACACTGTCACCTCAAGGTCCATTCAGTAGCTTCTCCGGAGATCTCATATAAAAGGATAAAAGAAGAAGTTTCCAGGCATTTAAAATACTCCTTTTTATATTTGGCTTAAAAGTGAAGTATTAAAGTGTTTAGACATTTAAATCATCTGGAGCTTTCAATCATATCAAATGACCTTCCCGCATCAGAAAAATGAAAATCTAGATTTCTAAATTCTAAATCTAGTATTTTAAATATATCAAATATATTATATATGTATATTTCAAAGCTAAATTAGGTCATGCATTTTTAAAACGTTTTTTTTTTTTAAATTTGAAATCATTACAGTTATTAATAAATCGCTACGGGAACGCTGTAGTGGTGTAGCTGATATCATTCCTCCCGTGCACTCGTTTTGCATCAACTGATTCCTCCACAAGCTGCTAGTCAGTAGCAACAAACGCCATGTTGTTGTTTACATTCGTCGTGACGATTTAGGGGCGGGGCTTCAAAAGGAAGGCCTGAAGTGAGGGGTGAGGTCGTTGCAAACTTACTAAAACGTCTCACTAGCCTTTTGTTGCTGTTGCTGTGAGCTTCTTTAATTGGATTTGGTCTTTTCAAAAACTAGCATCTCGCTTCCGTTGCTGGTTTTCTTTGATTCGGAGTCACAATTACACAGCAGATGAAACTTTGAAAGGCCCCCCCCCCCCCGAGGATCAGGAGGGGCGATCGGTTTTTGGACGGACTTCTAGAGTCTCTAAAAAGAAAAAAGAAATTCACTGCTTTTGAGGTGCGAACCCTGTATTCTCCCCCCCCCCCCCTCCCCCCCCTCGAGGTTTTCTGTTTGCGAGGTAGAGACAGTCACACACACTGCACACAGCTCCCAGCTAAGAATAGCTGCAGGAGAGGGGAGAAAGTGAGGCAACACAAGGCAGAGAAAAAAAAAAAAAACAAGGAAGTGGGCGAAGAAGGAAAAAAAACAACAAAAAAAAACACCCAGGAAGCAGTGTGAATGAGACAATGGCTCCGTCAAAGAGTCAAGCGGAGTAAACATCATGGGCGCGATCCGCCGGTGACCCGGTCTGGATCGGGACAAAACACGACACTGGAGCCATCAATCTAAATCAATCAAGTGTATGTGGGACTGGTGTGTGTGTGTGTGTGTGTGTGTGTTGTGTTGTGTCGGTAGGCGTGGGTGGCATCTCCGTGGTGACGGCGTGTACCCTGCCCCCCCCCCGAGGGCCCTGCTCTGGTTTACAGAGAGTGGAGATACATCTGTATGTTTGTGTGTGTGAATGAGTCTATTGAAGAATAACGTGCTGCGGAGCTAATAAGGGAGCATAGTGTGTGTGTGTGTGTGTGCGTGTGTGTGTGTGTGTGCAGGATATACTCAATGAATCTATTGAAAGGCTGCAGCCTGTGTAACAGCGCTGCACACATGTCGGACACCACCCTGACGCTCACACGGGATGTTCCCTCCGAGTCCACTCTCGGTCCCGGTGGGAGATGCCCTCTGACGCGCGGTCAGCGGTCAGGCAGGAAGCAGCTCCGTCCTTCCTGGGGCAGGTCGGAGCTGCTGTTCTCACTCCTGACGTCCACCGTCCACCGTGTTGCTTTTTTTCCCAAACCCGGAGTTTGGAGACTTCGATTGGTCACAAATTGGAGCCACTCTTTTTGTTCCTCGGATGCTGCAGCTAAATGCAACCGAACAATGAACAAGACACCTATGGGTGACCAAAATGTTATATATTTTATATATAATTACATAATATATTATGTAAATAAAATTCCAGCGCTTTGTGGACCGTCTTGTCCGTCACCTTGTTGGCTTTCGTCAGGTGTCATTCTTCCTGTTTCAGTGCTTGCCGTTGATTACAAATGCATCTCAAGGAATTACAGCTCAGTATTGGTGGTTTGGTGCAGGCACACGGGCTGTATGGCGGCAACAGCCCCCCCCTCTCACTGTACTACAGTCGTCGATGCATTGACCTGCCCGCGTCTGTCCCCCCCCCCCCCCCCCCCCCGACAGGCCACCAAGCGACATCGCTGTTGAGGTTGAACACCTAAAATGGAGCGCCGGCTGAAATAACAACGTCTCCCCCTTCTCCCTGATGCCAGGTGATCGATAGTAATTACCTACCTGTGGACCTGGCCGGTTGAGCTCGTCAGCCCCCCCACCCCCCTCCCCGCCCCCCTCGGGGTTTCTCCACAGACAGCTCCCGATCCAGTCCCAGGTAACTCCATAGGACAAGAGCTTTTTAATTGCTCTGTTCGCTGCGAGTAATTGAGGGTTGGAGCGCGCCTGCCACGGCAAAGTGTGACTTCACTTGGCCTCCGTTTAATTATTCCCGTAACACGAGCCTCCTCGCCTTCATTTGCACGTCGCGCGCGCGGCGTTCTCCGAGGTGCGAATGCAACTGGAGACTGTAGGTTGGGCGAGCCAGATGCACCACGAACGCAGCCATATGGGTGCAAGGAGAAGTGTTGTGCAGTGTTGTGCAGCGTGTGTGTGTGTTGCCTTCCAACATATTGCCAGACTGGCGATGCATCTTTTCAGCACAGCAACTGTCCCGTTGCTCTAATTTGATCTCATTCGCTCGCTAGGCCTCCGAACCCAGACACGTGGAACTGTATCAATACAGTTTCATTAGCATACTGATTAATCAACGGGTTAATTAGAGAGATTTCCTATAGGCTGATTACGCCTCCCGACCTCTTGGTGTGAACACATATAGAGTGCATGAGTAATTTAATTATTCCGACTGTCAGCGGAGGCAAGGTGATGTTTTATATTCTATAACGCTGTTCAATCAGAAAGGAAGCGCGGGGAGCTTTAGGTAAGGCAGCAAAATAACGTTTAAAAGCTATAAATAACAGAGTTTGACGTCAGTTGAAGGATGTTTTGGTTCTATGGGAGGATGGAAATGCACACGCACATTTTTTAATCAAACCAGACACTGGCAATTTTTGCAACATTGCCTTTTTTTTCTCAGTATTTCAATTTCTTCCTTTTGTGTTCATTAAAATATGTTCATTGGACGCACCATTTGTCTGATATGTTTTTCTCAAAAGAAGTCGGAAATGTCTGCATTAGAAAGGAGGGAAGCCAAAAGTGTCTCCTCCAAAATACAGTCCCCACTCAAGCTGAAAAAAAGACGCGGTCCCAGTTTGACGCACCTGGTTAGCATTAAAGCTAAAGAACGGGAAACCTATTGGTGATGCTTCAAAAGCACGATTGACGTTTGAAATTGATGCATTTTTTATGCTTGAGGGGATTTCTGGGAGTTATAATGCCCCCCCCCCCCGCCCGTCTTCATCCACGCTCTTTTCCTTCTGATTCACACCCTCAGCTGCCCCGACTCCCCCGCTCCCCACTTGGCCTCCTGTCCGTCCCCGCGACCCACACTTTGCGGCCTCCGCACCGGTGATCGGGGGCCCGGTGGAAAAAAGCGTGCTCCGCCCGCGTGGGGGCCGCCGTCCTTCTGCTCGGGGAGCGCCCCGAAGAAAAGCAAACTGCACTGTTGCTCACACCCACCCACCCCCCCCCGAGCCCCGTTGTTGTCATTGGCCGGCAGCCACCAGCAGCGAGCCAACCGAGTTAACAGACACTTCCGCTCGGCACATAAGGAACCATCTGTTTTAAAAAGCCAGAAATAAATAAATAAAGAGGTGCGCTCGCCCCCCCCCCCCGCCCCCCCCCACCTTCCCCCCTCCTACAGTAAGCAGAGCTCTGCTATTATCCTGCTCCTCATCATTTGCAATCAACAGCCAGCTACTGAAATTACTGCTGGGGACTTTATTGAGTCTTTATGGCTCCGTGTTGGCCTTTCAATTTGAGACAGGACGAGAAAATAAGCAATTTCTTATTGGAGAAAACTATTTTAGTCCACCTATTTCACTGGGGCAAATGACGAAATTGTCCATTCATTTATTTATTTATATTTATTTATTTATTTTTTAGCCAGGCCCCCGGTCAGGTGTGGCGCGCGTGACACAAACCGCTATCAGTCGTTCTGGCGAAAGGTCGGAAACGGCACCGAGGCCCGACGCTTTCCTCAGACGTGCCGGCTTGTATTGGCTCCGCTCCTCGGTCCCCTAACCCTCCGCTGCCAAAACAGGAGGGGGGGTGAGGGGGCGGGGGGCGTGGGGGGGGGGGGGGGGGGGGTCCAGGTCACAAATCTCTGCACTAAGTGCAGTGGTCGGCTCGCCCCCGGATTCGCCCGGGGTCGGGGAACGTATTCCCTATCGGGCCCCCCCGACGGGGGCTCCTGGCAGCGAGCCACAGCGCCTTCATCACACCGAGCCTTTTGTTTGGTACTTAGAAGAAGGCCCCGCTTGTCCCGTGTGTTTTTGTTGATCGAGATATCTTGGTCCTGTTCTATTTGCGACGAGTGTTTTGCGACGGAGGCTTTAAATAAGACTGCGGAGTTTTTTAAATACGCTGAACCCACAATGCACATTGATAATTGTTTGCTCACTCGGGGCCTGTGTGCATTTGCTGTCCACCACGGGGCCCTATTTCCAGAGAACAGGTATTTATATTCACGTGGGGCCTGAAATCCGCTGCCGTCTTATTATAAACCCACTTTGTGGCGGTTGGCTAAAGCAAACAACGAGCCCCGTTGACTCACAACACGTCTCGTTTACACCACCCTCCTCGAGTCGTGCGGGGGGGGGGAAAGAGAATAAACTTGAAGAAAAACATTACTGACAAACGTTAGCGCCTCGCGTTCATTTTAAACCGGCGAGCTTCCCCCCCCACCCCCCCGCGTAAGTTCCATCTCGCCGAGAAATTAAGGTGTATCGAAACAAGTGCATTATTTAGTGGATTTGACAAGTCCTCGCAGAGAAAAGGATGAAAACGCCCGTGGAAAGGAAAGCAGAAGAAGAAGAAATGTACTGAAAATAATTCATTATCACAGGCTATTTCTAGTCCTCCTCTTAAGCCTATTTAAAGGGCATTAGGTATTATGAATGTGAGGTGGTCTAAATTTACCCCCCCCCCCCCCGTAATATCTATCCTCATCTGACTACATTAGTGTACTTTTTCCAGGCTCCTCGCTCGCTATTTAAATCACACGGAGCTCGACTCTCCGTCTTTGTTTCACCGCGCCGCGCCATCACATCTGCACACCTGAAGAAAAAAAGAAAAGACGGCAAACCCCGACACAAGTATTTGCTAAACGGGTGAAAGGCGCAGGGAATGAATTATGTATCCGCTAAAGAGAACCCATTTGGGAATTAAGGAGGATAAGTAGCAGTCCATTTTGTGCCTGTTTTGGGGGCCCCTCTCGGAGCCTCGGAGGCTGCATCAGGGGGGGGGGGAGCTAATGGGCCCTGGGTGGGTGGTGGAGGTGGGAGTGGGAGGGGGGGGGTGGTCCGTGGTTCCCGGTGACAGATGGTCTGCCACCTCGCCGCGTGCTTGTGGACACACGGTCTGTCGCGTAGACGTCGCGGGGATCAAACGACATTGCGGGAAGGTGAAGAGACGGCGTGGCGTGACCCCCCCCCGACGGGGTGGTGGCGTGACCCCCCCCGCGCCGGGGCGTTTTTGGAGGAAGTCGCCAATGCTGACTCCTTTCAGAAAGTACTCGTTTGGTCAGGTTACTTCTCGGTGGCTGGAAAATCAATGACTAAAAAGGTCCTCGTGTATCCGACTGAACCCTCAATCAAAGTCTCGTTTAAATGATTATAAATGCTGTGGATCACCTGATACCTGATGATCTCCATGTTTGCCCGACCTCTCCTACGAAATCAATTTCCTTTGTAAACCTTTTATCCACTCAACGTTTGTCGGTGATCAATCCCGGACCCAAAGGCAGCAGGGAATCGGAGCGCCGTGGGCCGACCTGCCCGAGAGTCTGACTGTTCTTAAAAGAAAAAGATCATTTTGTCACATTTAAAAACACGGTGATCTGGCAGCTGCCTGGGTTTGAATGTTCAAAACGCAAACGCGGTGTATTTGATCCGAGAATAAAACCTTCACAAAGACATCGTCAAACAGTCGTTGTCGTTGTCGTGGAACACAACGCGTGAAGACTAATTTTTAGGAGAAAAAAGAAAAGAAACAGATATGTAGATATTACGGGGCTGTGAAGCCTCGGAGAAACATCACACCAGCGGTAAACGTTGGCCAATACTCCGTTTTTCATCAAAAGTTAAGAAGCCGCACGCTGTGTTCCCACATTTAGGGGCCTGTTTATTAAGACGCCAGCGTTTCAGCAAACAGCTTTCAGCAGGTTTCATCACACTCCGGTGGAAACTGTTTGCACAAAATGTCGCCGTTGTTATAAACTCCCGGAAATGAGGACATCGCATGTGGCTACTTTGCTCGAAAATTGAGTCATTTCTTTGCCTCCTCCTCCTCCTCACGCTTCAAATACACACACACACACACACGCGCGCGGCCGCACCGGTTACACGAGTCGAGGCGTGTTTGCACGGATCAACCACGGAGGCTGAGCAGCGTCGACCGCCTCGTGTGTCTCTGAGGAGGCGGGGGGCTCTGGGGGGGGTGGGCGATGTCACAGGCCTAACTCTAACAAAAAGGGGCCAATTGTCACGGGAGTTGAGTTGAAATGACGTTGCGGAGCAGCTGGCTAGCCGCTAGCAGCTAGCATTGCGCAAGGGTGCAAGAAGGCGTGCATTCACTCGACGGGCCAGCAGGGGGCGACTCCTCGGGTAGGCGAATCAAAAAGACGGTTTTTACAGAAGTCTTGATTCAGTGTTGGTGGCTGAGACCCCCCACCCCCCCCCCCCCCCCCCCCCCTCCCTCGCTGAAACATTGGGAACACAAGTCCACGGGCTCCATCCCCTCCTGCGCGGTCGCCACGACGACGGAGGAAATTAACTTTAGAGACAAAACAGTTTCTCGGCACGAGGCCGCAAGCGCGTTTATTTCCGCCGTGAAGTCGGGCGTTTCCACATGGAGGTCCGCGGGGAGCGACTCGCTCTGGGAGGCGGCTTTCAAACACGTCCTTTTGTGTCTGCTTTGTTTTCGTCATCCGCAGGTTTGACGCTTGGCGAGCGCGTGGCGTCTTTGCGCCAGGCGTCGGATGTGGATGTGTCACTTTTGTCAATTCTTGAATTAATAAAGAGTTTCCAGCTTTGTAGTTCCTCCCCCCCCCCCCATCGTGGTTTTCTAGCAACATCGTCTGTCCACGTAAACTGGTTCGATTTGATCAAATAGAGCAAATTCTGTATCACACAAACACGTCATCGCCGGGAAAGTGAGAGACGTGAAGCAGTTTGAAAGTAGTGAAACTAAGCAGCTGATGAATTCCCATTTTGGGGAACAGTGCGCCAGCGCCCCCGCGGACAGCGGGGGGGCCCGGGCCCCGCCGGGCCATTAGCCCGTCTTACCTTCCCGGTGATCGGATTAGACGATTCCCACAGTCTGGTCTGAAACTACTCCGGAGAGCATCTCAATATCCAATTTCACAGCTTTCTAAACCTAGATCACCCAGGCTATTTATTACTGTCATGGGCCTTTGTGTCCGGAGGGAGCAAAGGGGGGGGGGGGGGGGGAGTTGTCTTTCGCGTTTCATTGGGTTCCGGAGCGGGAAGGGGATCAACAAGAGAGCGAAAAAAGGCGGAGTGGGGAACCAATGGCGTCGAGCTGAAACTGCAAAAACCGCTCAGTGGCCCGGTTGGGTTAGACGGAACCTCTGGTCCACGCTGCAGGGACCACTGCCGGGTACAAATGATGACCCCTGTGCGCATGTGTGCGCATGTGTGCGCATGTGTGCGCATGTGTGTGTGTGTGTGTGCGACACTGTGCTGTGTTTCCTAAACTGGCCCAATATGAAAAAACAAAAGTAGTTGATTTGGGTTTTTTTTAAATTGCAACTTTTGGCAGAAAACAGGGGGGGGGGGAAGTGTGGCGTGGTTTGTGATTACGACAGAGACCTGTGCTCAGGAGGGCAGTCAAATAGAGACCACTGAGTGATTCTTGGACAGATGCAGCCTTAGTGCCGGTCGGCTGGTCAAAATAGAGCCTCCTAGATAATGAAACCATTTATGAAGGCAGCCTTAGAGCGGACCAGCAGCTGTAATAGGGGCCTCCATTATAGAGGCTTTATAATTTCCTTGCCTTTTTTTTTTTTCCTCTTAGAGCCTCTGTTGTTCCTCTGAATTACCCCTGAATGATTTATGCCCACTGGTCCGGCCACCGATAGACCCTGGCAACACAGATAGAAACACACTCAGGGGCTTTTCGCTGGGTAAACACACTGCATTAAAAGCCAACTTGTTTCAAACAGCCAAACACACCCCCCCCCCCCCCCCCGCGGTGTCATCTCACTCGTCAAACAGCAATCGGGGGGGCGGGGGGGGGGGGGGGCAACGCAGGCCATTTAACCTGAGCAAACACGGCGTGACACGTAACCAGAGGACGACTCGAGAGCAAACAGTGGCCAGAGCCATCGGGGGCTCGGATCAAGGCGGCCCGGCTGAGGACCAGTCGCTCCCGTAATGGCTTTGTGATGACTCAAGATCGAGCGGCCATCTGTTAGTTACAGTGGGGGGGGGGGGGGGAGGGGGGTGGTGGGCGGGTGGGCAGACCACAACTCGCAGTTCAGATACACAGAATATTAGCTGGAGGAGGAGGGGTGGAATTTGGGCAGGTGGCACCGGATGCAGAGCATATGTCCATAAATGGCGAGTGTGTTGGTGGCTGAGTCCCCCCCCGCCCCCCCCACACTTCGAACCCCCCCCTGACCCGGGGCCAGATGACATGATTTGCATGGTGGGTTTCAGCCTCAAGTGACACGACACCTTTGGAAGGTGTAAGACGCGTAATCCAGCAAGTGACCTTAAGACCCCCCACTCCCAAAAAAAGAAAAGAAACACACACACAGGTGGAAAACACTGCGTCAGAAAGTGACCGCTGACATGAGAACCTCACCACATTATTCAAAGCGCCGGTGGGTTTGCATGAGATTTCAATGATGTGCGTTTGAATAAACCGCAGTGATTTGTGTCCCGTCTGAAACCGTGAAGTTCACTGAACAGCAGAAGTCAAACCACGCGGTGCCCCCCCCCCCAAGAAAAGAAAAAAAGGATGGTCATGGACACCGTTCCAGGTGAAAGGCCTGCTCTTAGAATTGCACAGAAGTGCAGCATGTATTCGTCAGGATTACCCTGGCCCAAACGTTAAAGTGCACTTTATGTATCATCATATTTAAATCATCTTATATTACTAATAAGTCAACACGTTGGCAGCATATTATTAGCGCTTGTTAAAGCTTTACACCTCCTCCATCTGCACTGTAGCAAGTAACTAAACGGATAATCTTCACGTTGCATTCTTTTAACGACATAAATCATATTTCGGAATGTTTTAGAGTTCCTAAAAAATACGGAATTAAACTTTAGCAGCCTGTGAAAGGTCCAGCAAGTAAAAATAAAACACAAATCAACCAAACCAAACGGAGGATATTAACACTTAATATCACCGTACTCACTTCCCTGGTTATTATTGCAGATTATTTCCACCAGAGAGTGAAAATCCACAATCAGAAGTTTCATTCATCGTATTAAAAGCTCCAGCGGTGCCCTCTACCATTTGTACACGTCGGATTAGATGTTGTTAAATATCCTCAGGGAAGCAATCAAGTGTTTTTAAGTTGAGGGCAATTCCCTCGTCTGCTGACAATCAATAAAAAAAATAAAAAAAACATGCCGCGCGGGGACTGTAATAAGGCTGCCGTGTGACCCGCTCTGACAAATTAAGGCGAGTGGTGTTTTTTCATTACTTACACATCCGTTTTCATTTTTTTCCCCCATCAGTGGAAGCAATTAAACAATGATTCCTTAAATTAGTCATTGATTTTCTTCTTCTGTTTTAGCAATGGTGTCACCTTGCAGAAAGGAAATAATAACTTGAAGGGAGTTCTTTTTCATTAGTGCCGGTCCCGTAAGAGCAGAAACAATTCACCTACATGAAAAAGTGGTGTTTTAAATTAGCCATTGATTTTTCCTCAGGTGTCACTTTGGTTAAATGCTTTGTGGTTTCTCTCCAACCTGGAAATTGACAAGAGGCCATAATCTATTAGTCCTTCACACATTCGCCTGAAGCCTTTTTTTCCCCCCCCCACTTCTAGCATGTCAAAGTTTTTATACAATTTTACCATCAAAAACTGTGTGATGATCAAGTAAAAACTTGCTTTTTCCGATCCCTTCCCACACATGAGAACACCGAGAAACCAAACTTAGACCAGATTCTTTTTTTTTTAATGCTCAGATCAAACAAAAACAAGTCAAAAGTCAAAATAATAACAATAAAAAAAGAGAAATCCAGAAAAGCAGGTCGTAACTGCCGCACTTATTCTTTTTTTTTTTAACAAATACACTTACAATTTGAAGCAGCAACAAAATGTGCATTTACCTGATTATACAATGGAACGTTATTTCGGTTGTAACATGAATGTGTTTTTCATCACATTATAAGACTAAATATTCCTTATACTTCTTAAAATTGAATTTTACCAAAAAATGAAAGGCAAAGCAAAAATGTACACCTCATGTTAATCTGGAACAAAACAGAAATCAAATTAGGGAAATATTTGACTTTGTCTTTTTTTTTCCTTTGTCTTTTTTTTTTTTTTTTACATTTTTACGCCAATAAAATCTTTTCATTTTCATTTTGGGGATGCAAATAACCCTGCGTGTATTGGCTGCTGTGTCCACTGACTGCACATACACCTCCACCTGTAATCCATCAAGAAAACTACAAAGCGGCTCAGAGCTTTATTGATTTATCCTAAACACAGGCCGTATTTTTCATCTGCACAATCCCATGATGCATCCTGCTTTTCCTTACATCACCACCCCCAAGGGGCTCCATCGAGAGAATGAACGCCGTCGACACAACGGCAGAACGATGAGCTCCGCAGGCCGGGGGGGGGGGTCGCGTTGCTCCAGAATCACGTCCCTTGGTTGTCACGTTGCCCAAGACGAGCGCCATGAACGCACGGGACGGCTGTTCCAAAGTAAAACAACGACCACAAGCGATCGTCCTTCCAAGCAATCGAGTCTCTTTCGCAGGAAGTCTCTTAAGTTTCAGTCCTCGGGGTGACCATGAGTCCTGTCTCGCCCTGGGCGCCGCATGCTTGGAAACCATAACAAAAACAACCCAAAAAAACAAACAAACAAACAAAAAAGACAACGGAATGATTCCCACGTTAATGTACAAACATAAACAACGGCTAAAAAAGCCAAACCACGCTGCTGGCCCCTGGCAGGTTAACGCCGCGCTTCCTGTCCATAAAGTGCACGCTCCGTCCCGCGGCTTGAAAAGAACAAACAAAGTGTGTGTGTGTGTGTGTGTGTGTGTGTGAGACAGAGAGAGAGAGAGATATGGGGGGAGTCGCCGCTGCCTGTGTGTGTGTGTGTGTGTGTGTGTGTGTGTGTGTGAGACAGAGAGAGAGAGAGATATGGGGGGAGTCGCCGCTGCCTGTGTGTGTGTGTGTGTGTGTGTGAGACAGAGAGAGAGAGAGATATGGGGGGAGTCGCCGCTGCCTGTGTGTGTGTGTGTGTGTGTGTGAGACAGAGAGAGAGAGAGATATGGGGGGAGTCGCCGCTGCCTGTGTGTGTGTGTGTGTGTGTGTGTGTGTGTGTGTGTGTGTGTGTGAGACAGAGAGAGAGAGAGATATGGGGGGAGTCGCCGCTGCCTGTGTGTGTGTGTGTGTGTGTGTGTTCAGTCTTATTCCCGGAGGGACTGTGAACTTGAGGACATGAGGCGGTGGGGGAGGGGTGTGTGTGGGGGGGGGGCTGGCGTTAATAAACGTAGCCTTCGCTGTAGGGGTGCGGCGGGCAGTACGGCCCCTCCTGTACGTAGGCCATGTTCTCGTCAAAGTGCGACAGCGGCACCGTGTCCTCCTCGTTGATCTGCCGCTCCATGTCCGTCTTCAGCACCGGCCGCTGGTTGTCGGGGAACGCCATGGAGAACAAGGCCTCGGGGTCGCACACGAACTTGTAGACGTATCTCTCTCCGGCCACCTGGGGCGCAGAGGGAGGGGAATGTGGGGGGGGGGGGGGGGGGGGGGTTTGGTTGGTTTTTAGAATAAAAATGGCACTATTCACAAAACGTTCTTAATGAAAGGGCTTAAAAAGGCACAAATATTTATTCCTATTGATGGATGGCCCGGAGCGGTTCTAGAGTCAAGGTATTGTCAGAATGTTATTATTAAAGAAACCTGATTGACTACAAGAGAAGATTTTAATAGTAACCAATTTGACACATGAGCGACTGATCAAAGATACGGTTTAGTTTTGCTGATCTTTTATAAATGATTCAGGGAATGTGATTAACTGCTACACAACTTCACCCTGCAACTCTCTCAGGGTCCAGTGTGTTCACACGTTAAAAGCATTTAAAACAGGATTGAACAACTGCCTTAACAATTGGGTTAAGCATAAAGGAAATAGAGCTGCCAATAATCGGTAAAAACCCCCACCTCAGAACAAATCTAAATAATCATTAAGGTCGTGATGATGGAGTTCTGTGTGTGTGTGTCGTACCTTCTGCATGATTCCCTTCTCGTAGTAGTAGCGCAGCGATCGGCTGAGCTTGTCGTAGTTCATCGCCGGTCGATTCTTCTGTATCCCCCACCGGCGCGCCACCTTCGCACCACACATGGATAAACAACACAAAAGGCGGGTCGGTAAACAGAAACGGACCGACCCGAAAACCACGCAGCGCCTTGACCGCTCGCCTCCCGGGCAGCTGGACAAACTTGTTAATCCATATTTTCCCTAATAGGCGGCCATTAGAGCCCGGCCTGACCGGGGATGTGTTCATTAGGAGCTTGTCACGCACCCAGCGGAGGAGGCAGCAGATGTTGCAGCACCTGTCCACCAGACCGCCCACCGCCCGGTGCCCCGCCGTCCAAACCTGAAGCCCCCCCCCGAAGCGCCAGCTTCTGCTCCGCACAGCCCGCCCCGGGTCTCCTTGCTGTTCCTCCACCGTTCCGCTCTATTACCATTTTTTCCCCCCATTTTTTTTTTTTTCATTGGGCGCGCTAACCCTCGTCCCCCGCGTTCGGTCACCTGACGCCATGAATGGAACCCCCTGTTGGCTGCAGCTGGCCCGAGCCTCTAGACGCCGTCGGTGCTGCGTGGGCCACGCGCCCACTCTCTTACACACACCCCCCAACCTGCAACCTGCATCCTCCTCCATCCTCAGTGACTGAGCCCCCAGTGTGTGCGATGCGGGCGCTCACAGACCCGGCCTGTGCTTCCATGTCAAAAGGCCCAACCGCCAACGTGGGTTTCGTTTGAAGGGACGCGGGCGGCCTGGGAAATATTTAGCAGAGCCGCTGGCCTTAAGGGTCGACTGGATGTGATGTGGCTGGGTACAAAGTTCTTATATGTATTTTAAATTCAATGTATAAAGCTGTGATGGTGAAAAGGTGCACGTCCTCACAACGCCCCGATTGATCCCATTGTCGGGGACGTAAAAACATTTAAATGTCCCCCTCACCTCCTCCGGCTCGATGAGCTTGAACTCCATGCCGCGGCCGGTCCAGGCGATGAAGTGGGAGTTGGACGGGTCGTCCAGCAGCGCCACCAGGAACTGCCAGAGCTGCAGCGAGCCTCTGCGCTGGTACGACGGGCCCTCGCGGTAGAGGCCCGACTCCTGTTTGATGTCCCCTGCAGGACGCACAACGGAGCGTGAGGGGGGGGGGGGGGGGAGTTCAACCGGAATGAGTTTTATTCAACATTCACATATCCGCAGTACACCTTTCAGCTGCACCAGGGGAGCCCGGGTGCTCGTTTTGTTCCGGAAAAATGTAGACATTTTCAGCATTAAATCCGTCATGAAAAGTTTTTAGTTGAGCATTTCTACACCTCATGCATTTAATAATGAAAGTATGAAGCCCAATGACACGTAATTTGCGTAACTTCCATTAGTTATGTGTATGCAAACACCGTTGTTTTAAGCGGCTTTGTTGCAACTTCCTTTAAAAAAAACCAAAGTGTGTTTTCGCATCGACTCTACGCATGGACCAAGCCCACATTGATATGCATTCAATATGTTGAATATTGTGATTGGCAACAAATTGGCTTGTTTACCTGTTCAAATACAAATAGTCAGAAACGCTCCTTTAAGCAGGAAAAGGCTGCACAGGTGTGAACTGGGTCGCTATGCTTGGTGGAAATACACCTCCCTTTTTTTTTTTTTTTTAATTTCAGTCTCACTGATCTCACTGAGAACTCACCTTCCACCTTTTCGGGCACCACGCAGGTATCGTCGTAGAAATGCCTCGCCACTTTGTCGAACATGCAACCTGGAAAGAGGGAGACGAGAGTTTGAGAGTTTGAACCACCCACTCGGCGCCAGGGTCAAAGTGCACGACGGCAACGTCCGTCCGGCCCGTCTCGTTTCGGCGGTACCTTCGGTCCGGTTGGCGTGAGCCAGGTAGCCGTCTTGCCGCAGGTACACAGAATGGCAGCTGGGCACTTCTGCTGAGGGCCACAATGGGAGAAGTGGGCGTTAAAAAGAGGGGAGAACACAGCCCCATCTCCGTCATCGGAGGGCCTGCTCACTCAATGCACCAGTGGCTCTGATTAAAGAACGGGGGCCCCCCCCCCCCCAGCGTCGTCGCCCCGCCGCCGGCATCTGCACTCAGAGGGAGATTTACTACCGAAACACATCGCGAAGGGGCTCGATGTGAAGCTTTTTACGGTTTGATTCCTTCTCCCCGCGTGTCTTTTCTCTCATTTAAAAATAAAAAGGAAGCCTTTATTCAAGCGGAATTCACTGCACTGTACACGCTCGTGATCAAAGAAAGGGCCAAACAGGTTCAATAAGCAGACGGTGGCCCCTTCATTTGGGCCCATAAACATTTCTCTGAACTTCATCAAAGTAATGGGCTTGTAGAGGAAATTGCTGCTGATGAAATTACCAGCTCCCCTCCCAGCCTTCCCAACAGGCCTGCTCCAGTCAACATGCCCCACTGTGACTAATAAATTCCCTCTGATGCTCCATCTTGGATCCGCAACAGCAGTACGGGACAGTGCGCACCAGACCACCACAAAGCACACCTCCTCTCTTTATGTTGCCTCCTCATGGTGCGGATGGTCACTCGTAGTCACTGCGATGTGCTCTTTGTGAGTCACACCTTACATCCTGACTGGCTTTGAAACAACACGTTTAACAGTTGATCCATAACCATTTTCATCATTGATTAATCCGTTCAGGCCATTTATCGAGTAAAAATGTCACGAGCCTTCGTAAATGTTATCCTCTCTTGTTTGTATCATTGTGAATTGATTACATTTTGGATGGGCAAAATTTAAAACATGAATACGAAAGGATGTTTTTGTTTGCCCTTTTAGAGTGAATAACAATTGAGTACAATAGTGAAATTAAAGATCAATCATTAATGGGGTGCATCGTTAGGTGCGGCTTCTGCCTTGAGACGTGTTTATGCTAAGCGGCTAAAAGCCTGGATGCTACAGAGAGGCTCTTTTCGGGGATCTAGAAGTCGTGAAAACTCAATAAACACATCCGTGGCAAAGTAAACTCATGAATCCAGGGCCGATCGCTTTGCTCTCTGACTGAAGGGACGAGCGTGGGAGGGCGGACTGCCCCGCCACCCCCCTTTCCACTTTCCTATTAGAGCGCCACAGGAAATGGCGACCGGCACAGACACCCGGCCCAACCAGATCCCCTGCCCTAATAATGGGCAAACTCAATAAACGCCCCCCCCCCCCTTCTCCTCCTCCTCCTCTTCCTCCTCCCACATCTTCTCCCATTCCTGAAATGAAACACTCGGGCAGCTGCTCTCTCTCTCTCTCTCTCTCTCTCTCTCTCTCTCTCTCAGTTCTTTTAAGCCTCTCACCTGAGTCGTAGGTGAAGTCCCGCGGCTCCTGTTTGATCATCATGGCGCCCGGGTACGCGTGGGGCAGCGGCGCCCCCATCACGGCCGGGTGTTCGAACAGGGGGTCGGGGTACTCCTGCTTGAAGCCCTGAGGAGGGAAGGGGATGTTGGGCTCGGACATCTGCCTGTGGTAGATGGGCCGGCTGTCCCGGGCCATGGTGGGCGGGGAGGGGAACGAGTGGCACGGCTCGGAGAGCTGACGGCGAAATCTGCCGAGTCAGACGATTCGTTATCAGCCCCGAGAGACAAAACGCTACTTTGTTTCCTTCAGCATGGTCACAGAAGAAAGCCAGAGGTCGGGTTGTTACAATATGATACATGTAAACCGGTCTAAGTTACATAACACCCTACCTGTGGTCCATGGAGTAGGCGCTGTCGGGGAGCGGCTGCGAGGCCGGTATGTGGGCGTAGGTCCGGTCCGGTTTGGGCGTCGGGGCCGCCGTGGGCGAGGCATGGTGGAGGGGGGACACGGGGGTGCTACAGGGGGGCGTCACTGGGCTGGAGGGCTTCATTCCTGCAGGCTGCTTCTGCTCATAGGCACTGTGGAGACACAGAGGAGAGTCAGATGCGGCTTCAAGGAGGCTTGAAGTAGGCACGTGGAAAATAAAAGAGCTTTCATTATAGTCACAGAATTCATCACGTGCTTCGTGTTTTGTCTTACATGTTTGGGAATAAGGCTTTATCCATACACTTGTGCATCTGTTGACATGCTTTACACAAGGTGAGGTAAATATGGAAGAAACTATGGATGAAAAGAAAGAAATGCTGAACAGAAGAAAACAGTGGGATGGAGGGATATGAAATCTTGTTGTATATTTTAAATATTGTTACTTTTATTTTGAAAAACCTTAGAGCACCTTGTCTGAGAAACAAATCTTTACCAAAAGATGAATTCAACCACATTATCAGAGTTAACAGCTGCTTTTGCTCCTATATTCTCCTTTGTCTGCCACACATTTGTCCTTCTTTGAATTCCGTCAGCTCAGACGAATCCCGACTTGTTTCGGATATATTAAAGGATATAAATTAAAAGGATATATTAAGGCAAATCCCACCCCCTCTTGGCGCACGCTGTGGAGGTTCTAACGTAAAGCGAGCCTTGCCAAATGTTGGACAGATTTCCTTAATCCCCAGGTGAGCGAATGAATCACGCAGATGATTCAGCAACTTATGAAACCGCTCCTTTCCGCATTGAAGGTCATTACACGAGCATGCAAAGACAAGTCATGTGAAGTAAATAAAAAAAAAAAAAATAGAATAAATCAAGAGTTCCCGAAGCATCTCGTTTTAAACAATTGAAAAAGAACAATACAGGTCAACATATAACTACCAAAAATGAACTGATAAATATATACAACTGTCATAATATTCAACTAATGACATGAGTGGATCCAAAGTACTCCAAATATATTGTACTTTTGGCACTAATTTTCACTAATACGGTGCTGCTTAAGGACAGAATCGTGAATGAATCATCCAAATAAGAAAGGGGGGCTTTGCTTCTTGTTTTTTTTTTTACTTGAGTGACCAAATCTCTAAATGTGTACAAAGCGTTTGAAAACAGGCGTAGTAGTTAAAGTACGGCCCGGCGCCCACCTGACGTTGAAGGGGCACTTCTCTCCATACTGGAGCTTGAAGGGCCGTTCCTGACTACAGTTGGAGCTCCGCTCTGAACACGGGCTGTGCAGCTCCCTCTTGATCTTCAGCTGCAGTCCGTGGAAAGCCACTAGACGAGACAGAGAGAGGGGGGGGGGCAGGGGGGGGTCATTTAGATACTGAGCGACAAGGAACCACATCCCGATCAACCTCGTTAGATACCACAGACTGCAGATCAGATCTTTATGTTTGCAGATGTGCTCAGTGTATTTTTTACACTGCATGTGTTTAGTTTAGTTAGTATTGAGACAATTTATGAAGGATAAGTTAAAAAAAAAAGACGTTTTTGGTAAACATCTGTCCGCAACACAAACAACTCACTCCAAATGTCATTTGTTCAGCCTTCAAGCTCCTGACAGCGACTCTTTTAGTGAAATATGTCATGAAGCTGGATGTCAATACGCTCCAGACGTCAACAACAGGGCTCATTGATCCGGAGGGGGGGGGGGGGGAGGGGGGGGGGGGGCGTATTTCTGCGCTCTCGGCCTACGGCCCCACAGTGAGCCCGGTGCATCGGAGAGGCTGTTAAGTGCCTGATCCGTCCTGATTAACATGCCATCATCTCGAGTCATGATCAGCGCTAATGCAATTGGCTGCGCTTCTGACGAAGAAGAAGCCAGTCAGTCAGAATGAAGTCGGGCTCGGGTGGCCTCGCAGAGGGGGGAGAGGTGGGAGGGGGGGGGGGGGGGTTGGGCTGCACACGGAGCAGCGGTGAGTCTGTCCCCGCAGCATCCAAGCGTAGAGGGACTGAGAGACGGCCTTTTTTATCCCAAAGCGGGCGTGAAATTGTGAATGGAAGAAAGAAAAAAGGAAAAAAAAGGGGGTGGGGTGGGGGGGGGGGGGATTCAACCGCTTCCCCGGTTGGGATAGAGTACAAACATTTAGACGTTCGACGACCCGGAGACTCAAATTTGCGGTTTTGAGAGTATTTTTTCTTTAAGGTGCGCCGACGTTGGCGAGGAGCCGAGGGAGGAGGATGTTTTGAGGACTTTTCTCACGGGTGACTGACAGCTGCCGTACGAGCAGGGGTCGATCTGCCAACAGCCCATCTGAGGCGCAGCCGGGTCCCCGGGGGGGGGGGGGGGGGGGGGGGGGGGGCCACATGGGCCGGGCCTCGACAAAGCTCAGGGGCTGTTCGCAGCCCCTCGCCGGGGGCCTGACCTTTCCCCGGGTCATCGATCAGAGGTCAAAGAGACACTTCCTGAGGGGAGACCTTTGGGCGGGCGCGGCCCGCCGTTAAGCGGCCCGAGGAGCCCAAACAACACCCGTTGTTATGAATGTTCAGTGTCGCTTTTCATCCTGCCCGCTGAAAACACGCGTGTATTTATTGTCCTCCGGGTTCAGAAGGTCTCCCCTGGCTCGCGCCAGACTTTTCTTCGTTTAATCCACGTCAAGGTCTTTGAATTTACATACGTCTGTTTAAAAAAAAAAAAAAAGTACCGCGTCGCGTCGGCCATTAGCGACAGCTTGGCGTGTGTGCTGCAGCGGAGGGCCTTGAATTAGAAATGGAAATGTCACAATGGATTTGGTCAGTGGGGTGCCACGGTACACAAATCAATAGCGAGGGCATTGCCTCGGACTTAAACAGAGACTTCCTTTTTAGTCCAAAATGTCATGCACGTCGCTGCTTGATTGCTCTCATTATCTACATATTGATTAGCCAGGATGGTGTTTAAAAGTAGAAGCAGTTAGAACAATTACTGCCTCTATTTTTTGTTGATGTGTTTTTTCCTCAAAGCCATTAACTGAAATGGTCTGAAACTGTCTTTGATTTTTTTTTTGAGATTCAACACATTTCATTCTTTGTTTTGTCCATGTACAAGATTCGTCTAATCTTCATACATTTCCTCAATTCAATTGTAGCCGACACTTTTTTTGTTAATCATTTTGGGATTGCTGTCAAAGAACTCTTGGCCCTAAACGTTATATATTCTCAGGTACGAGTGGTGTTTTTTGGCAGAACCGGAGCCAGCGTTTGGCAGATATTTCTCCGGCCCATTCATAAAAAAAAAATTAATTGGCAACAGCGAAAAGCCCTCCGTTCCATTTTCACCTACGGTAGGTGCTCGGCTTTGCTGTTAAATGACGGAGGCTCAGATCTGCTGGTAACGTGTGGCCTCATTTTACACCTCAGCTACTACTTCGGTCCCTGCTAAGTTATGCTAATTGTAGGCATCTGTGTTGGAGTTTGAGACAAAGAAGAAAAAAAATGTTCTTCTTCTCCTCCTCCTTCAGCCCCGAGGACACTCGCTCACACGCTGCTTCTGTCGGCGTTGAGAGAGACCGCCATGGCTTCCTGAGAAGTGATGAATCGAAGGCCGCGGAAAAAAAAAAAAAAAAAAAACAACACCCAGGGAAAGGAACCGCCAACCTTTCCTTTACGGTACAATTTCTGAAGGCCCATTCGTTGATATCATCTGTTAAAACACACTAGCAAAATGTTGAAATATTATTGTGGTATTACTAATAAGAATCCAATAAAAAAAAAAGGTACTGAAAAATTATTTACATTAAAATGTAGAATGTATATCTTTACTAGATTCATGTTTGTAAAAAAAGGATTCTGCAATGAATTTAGCTCCTGGTTTGTTTTGCTATCGCTACCAATTAGCACAGATAGCAAATACCAGAGGAAAAATGTTCAGGCTTTAAACACAACCAAAAAGATTTTATTTTGGGAAACTATCAAATTTGTTTTCAACATTTACATTTAAAACCAATTACCTTTTACATTCATGAAAAATATATTATTGTTACAATCCTGGTTAATATAAATAATGCTAATTAGCAAAGAGAGCTAACTAGCTAGTAAACAGTAAGGCTAAACTTCACTTGAAATTTGATCAATATAAAATAACAACTGACGGGTTAACGATGATATTGGAGTGAATCCATTAAAGAGGTCACAAACACGCGTTTACATTTGAGATAAAAGGTGCTAAATGTCTATCGTTTTTAGCAAAGAAAAGTTGGTCAACGGAGGGAGGAATAAGCGCGTCACAACTTCCAACTCGAACTCGCTGTCCTTCGCTCCCCAACTCGGGGACAAGTCTCCCGGCGGCTCCCTCTCTGCCTCCCCCCCCCCCCCCCCCGTCTCTCTCTCCCCGTTCGGTCGGACCCATATGGGAGCGCTGCCGGCTGGGACGCCTGCTCGCTCGCGCGCGCGCCCAACCCAGTGCCCTCACCCTCCCGCCATCTGTCAGCGGCTCGCCAGTCTGCCGCGGGTTTGCCAACAGGACAATTCAGATGGTCAGCAGTCTCCTGCCACCGCGGCCACCCACCCCGGCTGCCTCTGAAGGACACCGGGACAGTCTCGGTGACCTCTGGTTCTCTGCCGTACGCCGCGAGGCTCCTCCGCCTCGGAGGTTCGGGGTGGGCCAATTCACACCAAACGGTGCAATGTCCAACCGGATAATGAATGGGGAGAATAAAGTAGGATGAGGGATATCTTTTTTTTTTTTTTTCACTCCTTAACTCCATTTTCGCTTCTCTTGATTCAACCTGGCGAGCTAATATGGCTGCACGTAAATAAATAGGTAAAGAATATTTTAAAAGCTTTAAAGACGTTCGAAAGGACGATGATGTGAATCGATGGTCATTTGGCTGACAATGGTTAAAATGTTTTAGATTTCTGCTTCCTCTTATCCAAACATTCTACTGCAAAGCTAAAAAGGTCAGCAATGAAAATTTTCCCCCGTGACCTTTCCTCTCTGTTCTAGTTCCTCCCTCCCGCATTTCATCTCTCCACTCCGTTTCCAGGTGAGACAGCGTTGAGGACATAGGGAAGACTTGTTTTGTGTGTCTTTTCTCACAGTTTCATTTGCGTTTTGGCTCATCTGAAAGACATGTGCTCGCTCGGGGTCCCACTGAGCTCCACTCGCTCCATTTCTGTCCCCACCTTGGCACTACTTCCCCCTCCAGAAGTAAGGCCGTGCCAAGTCGCCAGTCACTGTGTGCAGCCAGCGTGCACAACCAGGTGTACGACTAACCGCCTAATCCTTAACACTGAGAGAGTGAAAGCAGCTCACGTCAAAGACAGAAAAGCGAGAAGGGTAATTTTGAAAAATAAAAAAAAACTGAATTTCTTTCTCATGCGGGATATAAAAAAAACTTTAAAAAAACAAAACGGAAGGAGTAAATAAAATCCTGCATGCTTTCATACTGTATAACAGGAGGCCAACACGCCTTCAACTGAGGAGGACAAACACAGTATTGAATAATATTAACCTGCCGGATTTAGAAAATCCAACCACACTGGATGGTTTGCACAAATAGCACTTCAAGGAAAGGTCTCGTAGGAGCAAGATTTTGTTCCGAAAAAATCATTTTTCAAAAACAGCCATCAATTGACTACGAGTTAAAAATATCACCAGTGGGGGGGGAAAAAAAAGGAGAAGATCTGCCACAATATTTTGACGTTCATGGAAAAAAATCACAGTGCAATAATATCTGGGTGGTGGTGAGAGGCACATGAGCGACAGAGAGAAGGGACAGACTGATATGAAGACACAGATAGAGACCCCCCCCCCCCCCCCCAAACGCAGACCCACAAGACTGCTGCAGCTCTCCAGAGAGCATTTGTGCGAGCAAAGGTGAGGGTAGCGAGAGATGCGTAAATAAAACAACAAAAAAAAAAAGCACCACCACCACCGTCGTCACACTGACTTTCCCCGAGAACGAACACAAGCAGCCGAGACGAGTGAAGAAAAGAAAAAAAATATCAAGTATCATAGAAGTTCACACACACACACAAAAAGCATGCACACGGGAGCAAAGCGTAGTCTCTTACTCACAGTTTTCAGTCTGGAAGTCTGGAACGAACTGCTCGTCATTGTCGGGAACTTGAGCTAAAAGACACGGAGCAGAGGAGAAGAAAGGCGGTGATTGTTGGTGATGTTGACGGGGGCAACGCGGCGTTGACGGTGGACGCGCCGCAGGCCCGGCGCACAACCGCCTCCCGGGGACTTCAGCTCGGCTCGTCCCGGCATTGTTCGCCTCCTGCGCGTCGGGTCGGAGGACACCAACGATATGTTGTGCGGGGCGTGAGGGGTATTTAGAGGTCCCGTGTTGCCAATTGTATGTGCTTCGACGAGCCAAAATGCCCTCATCTTAGCAAGTCATTTTTATCTAATTCCAGGAGGGTTATTTTTCTATATACATTGTTTTTTTCCTGTGCATCAAAAAAATTAAATGAGATTTGGGCAGCCAGAACATTCCCACCACAGAGTCGTGTAGTATTAATTCTAGAAATTTCTAGTGTTTTACACAACCTTCCTCTGCAGGACAGGCTTGTTCAGATGAAAAATTCCATTTTTTATTTTAGAAAATCCTTTAAGAAAACGTGCCGTGATTCTAGTGCCTTTTGTGTACGACCATGAAACAATCATTAAAAAAAAAAAAAGAAGTCAGATGGATTTTAGATTTAATAAAAGAACTGGATAATAAAAAAAATAAGACGTACTGCAGGAAATGCACCAAAATGACACTATGTGCCTAATAACCTTGAATTGTGATGAACAATACGTCCTCCGTGGCATCCCAAAGTAAACCCTGTTTTCCCGTCTGCCTGCGAGTTTTTTTTTTTTTTTTTTAGGGGTCCGTCTACTTCCTAATTCCACTTCCTGAGGTCGCGTGGCCCATTGACTGCTCCGCGGCCTCGCCTCTCGCTCCTCGCCAGCAGCCAAACACCCATTGTTAACAGTATCTAATTGGCTTCCTCCCTACTGGTGGATCCACCTGTACCTGCCGCGTGAGGTCTGTTCCAGAAACCTCCAACGCTTCACCCTGCCGCTTCAAAAACGCCCCTGCACTCCCAGGCTAATGCTAAAATAATGAAGCCCGCTCCGGCTCCAATTAGCCACTTACATATTTATATCACACATATTTACACTCGGTGACAGATCTCCGTGTCCCTCAAGCTCGTCTCTCTCTCTCTCTCTCGCTGGCGAAAGGCAAAGAGAGATTTAAATGTGTCATTAGCACGTCTATTTATACACACAATGAGGTGGATCTTCATTATCACAGGGTTGGTAACATGTCTCGACATGTCTGGAGATTTTTTTTTAAATCGAAAAATACAGATTTTCCCATTTCTTTTTCCCCTCTTGATGTGATCAGAGACGGGGGGGTCGCTCCTTCGCCGGCGGAGGTGCGAATTGAGGAGAGTAAACAATCAACAGATCAAGAGGCGAGTTTGCTCCATATTTTACGACAACGCTGAGCGGGGGTGAAGGGAGCGGCAAACAAAAGACGCAGAATGAAGCCCTCGGTTTTAAAAAAAAAATACAATTTGCAACATTACAAAGTCGTTCATCTGGGAAACAACTTTGCTGTTTTACTCCACTTTGTTAAGATTCCTTTTCCTACTAAAACCTTCCAAAAGCATAAACGCCTGAACTCTTAATCGTTTTTTTTTTTGTTTGTTTGTTTGTTTTTTACCCCCCCGCTGAATGAAAATCCCGGAAACAAGGGAGGAACCCACGAACAGTCACTTCAGGGAACCTGACTCGGAGAGGGACAAAGAGAGGAGCGAGGAGACACACACACACACACACACACACAAAGAGAGAGAGAGAGAGAAAGAGTCCAAAGAGGAAGTACGGGATGGATGAGTCACCGGCCTCAGTCTGTGAATGAGCCAGCTGATCTCTGCAACAAACTCCTGGGGAGGGACGGCGGCGCTGGAACTCCGCCGCCATTCACAAAACAAGAACAACACCCTTCCTCCTCCTCCTCCTCCTCCTCCTCGTCCCCCCCGACCCCACCGGAAAAAAACAAAAAACAAAGAGGGAGAAGGAGAGAAAGGAAAAGAGGGAGTGAGGTAAAAAAAAAAAAAAAAAGGGGGAGAAGTTGTAAACGTGGGGCCTGAGCGAGAGACGCAGTCGGAGGCCGAGTTGTCAAAACACTTTTTAAAAAGAAGCCGCGACCACAGCACCGGCAAAAGAAGAGACACCACTCAAATGAAAAAAGAAAAGGTGACTAAATAAGTCTTAAAATAAAAGTCAGCTGGGCGTGGGTGGAGGGCAGAAGTGGTCTGTGGTCCCTTCAGCCCGTCTCCCATAATTCCTCCTCTCGTTCCAATTACCTGAACCAATAAATCTTAGGGATGGCAAGGTATTCCTTTTTTTTCCCTTCGTCTTAATGGACAGGAAGTCGTTCATTAAATCTACAGTTTTGAAGTGTACGTCGTCAGGTTGATCCACGACAGGCAGAACTGTAATCTTTAACGGTGATAATTCTTATCGCCCGCCGCTGTCTCTCGTCTCACTTTGCATACTGAAATATTAAAACCGTGTCTTATTCGATTTTTTTTTTTCTTCTTCTTCTTCTTCACGCCCAGCGGTGTGCGCCACGCCGACTCCTAATCTAACCGCTGCTCAAATTTGGTCTCGACCGTTACGATATCTGTTTCAACGCGGGCTTTAAAAAAAAAAAAAAAAAAAAAGCTTTCCGATTGCCCTGCGAGCATTTTCAAACGTGTTAAAGAATAGATGGAGCCTATAAATGATTTAAAGTCTTATTCACCTGTGTGAAGGGAGCGAGCTAAAGCCTCTCCACACACTGGGCGGGGGGGGGGGGGGGGATGTATTACGACTCAAAGCGTATTTAAAAAGGAAAAAGTATTGAAAATGATTCAATTATGCTGCGCACTTGAGAAGTCTACTTTAGGACTAGAATGATGGCTTCACACGCGGAGACTGACTGATTTCACAGGCTGGGATTCTAATGCTGCAATGATACCATACAAGAAAAGAAAAAAATTCTAATAAAGTTCATTTACACAAATAAAAGACCATTATTTCTAATAATTCCCATTTGTGACTTTTTTTTTTTTTTTACAATCAATATCAAAATGTATCAATAGTTCCAAATGCATTTCAGACTATAGAAAATTATTCAAACTGTAATTTTACACTAAAACCAATTCTAAAAATGACTATCATGCAAACTTTTAGTGTTTAACACCTAGTTTTTTTTAATCTGTATAACATTATACGTTTAAACGAGTATATGCAGTAAAGGGAAGAAGCTATTTTGGGTTACAGTTGAGACAAGGAGTTGAAAATAAACAGTGCCTTGGCTTGTTTGTATTAAGAAAAACTGCAGAAAAAGAGTCAAATCACTCTTTCCAAGCAGGTACGTTCTTTCACTTTGTACAAGTTGACAGTTTGAAATACAAAACAACTTATCTCATAAAAACCCAACCTGCACTCAACTTGCAATTAAAACTTTAAGAACATACGAAATAGTCAAAGAGATTTTCATCTCACTGAGAATTACAACAGTCAAGCAAAGAAACCAGTGTATCATGCACATGCAAAGGATAAAAGGACCAATATTCAACACTAACCAAAACTTCGGTGCTGCAGACACGCTGGAAAGAGGACACTCGCACTTAAATCCTGAAGCATCACGTCTCAGTTAGACCACAAAGACCAAGTCTTGCCATTAGAGAAAAAAAAAAATTAAAAAGCAAAGAAATGGATAAATATATATATTTTTAAAATAAATCGCCGCTTTCAGAGAAGGACTTTGGCGTTTTAAAAAGATAAATTATAGATCCATTCTTTCTTTTTTTTTTTGGGGGCTGCCAAGAAATAAAACTGAAGACGACAAGGTGGTGATACAGCTGGAGCAGATAGAGAGGTGTGCCGAGAGGAAGCAGAGAGAGAGAGAGAGAGAGAGAGAGAGAAGGAGGGAGGGAGGGAGAGAGGGAGAGCTGGTAGGCTACAGCGGAGCTCTGGTGGAGGTGGAGGTGGAGGCGGCTGGCGTGCAGTGCGTTAGCTCCTGCCAAAAGCAGAAGAGGCAGTGAGCGTCGGAGAGCCTTCTCCTGGTAATTTGTGATGACACTCTCTGGGTAGAGCCGCCTCTGTCTCCCTCAAGACCCCTCGCTCACAGTCTCTAATGTATGCATGACACACAAGGTGCCTCTTCCACACAGGCTTTTAATTGGACTGCGACACAAGGCTGGTAACTCCAGGCAGACCCCCCCCCCCAACTCATCTCTCCTCCGTTTTAAATATAAATATATATATTTTTATTGCTCAGGATTTTGAAAAACTCACCCTCTGCCAGCCAAGTCTCTTGCAGCTGACTGAGGTCCTGGAAGAGCTCTGTGGGGAAGAAGCAGAGAACAAGGTGAAGCCAGTAAAAAAAAAAAACACACACACACACACACACTTAACGCCCCGGAGGAGCATCAAGAGACGACCAGCTTCATGACGGCGGTGCCGACTCGCCGTCAGAGCCCCTTTGGATCCCAGTGGGCACGTGCGCAGCTAATAACAAGTCAATTTGTGTCTCTGACCGGTGACGGAGGCTTGTGAGAATCATCACAGGCCGCTGTGTTGTAATTGAGATTCTCTAGTTAGCAGCGCAGGTGGCCACAAACCAATTGAATTTTTGCTAAATGTTTAGGAGCCGTGAAATTAACTTCTCCCTCTGCCCTCTGCCTACCTTCGCTGTCCAGAGCCAAGTCGGACTTAATGAATTTTCTCTTTCTGTCATTTGCTGGCCTCTCGCAGCTCGTGTTTCCGTGTGGCTTCTGCAACAAAGAGGAGAGACACAGATCAATGCATTCTTTCCCTCACCGGAGCGGGGATTCTGCTGTCGGGACGCAGCAGCTCGCGTGCAAAACCGAAAGAGCCTTTAATGAGCCTCAAACAAACACACTTCCAAAGCCATGCAAAGGGACCCGCACTTCACCCGTCAGATGTAAAACAACAAGTTGTAACACGGCGCTGTGACCAATAACACAGTTTGTATAGTAGCGGGCACCTTGTTTAGCTGTTGATCTTTGATTATTGGATGAAACTTAAATGGTCCCTGAGGGAGAAATGAGTCTTGGCAGCAGCAGGAAGAGAGACAAGAGATCTGATCAGAACCAATCAAAGTATTACAGAAAAGAGAAGAAAACATTTTAAAGATGATGCGAGAGGTCTGCATTTGTTACTCGAAATGCTTACAGGTTCCCCCCCCCCCCTTTCTGGTTCAATGACAACTCACTTTGGAGTTACAGTAAGGCACTTGCTGGTCGCGTAATCTATCCATTCTCCGCCTCTGTGGTCTTTTTTAATTGACGAGCGATCTGCAGAGTCTCCAGAGTCTCCTGCCCGGTCACCCTTGAGAAAGAAAAAAAAACAAAAACACGAGATGGATGAAAAGCAGAAAGAGAAGAGGACAGGGGTGGGGGGGGACCTCTTGCCAGTGGTTTAAGTGCGGAAATTGCCGACTGCACCTCCGGCGATGCGGCAGAGTTAAGTTGACAAGCAGCAAATCTCGTGCGTAAAACGAGGAACGCGCTGCTCCGGGGCGCGCCGAAATCTTTTACACGATAGAATTAGCTCCTGCCGCACATGAAGAGTATGTCTGTGTGTGTCTGTGTGTGTGTGTGTGTGTGTAAGGGGGAGGGTCAGAAAAAGGGAAAACTACCATGCAACTTACCCTGCGAGCGCGTATCAGATCCTCACGGTCCCGGCTGCTGCCTCGCGCCTCTCCCCGCCGCTCACTGCGCTGCTTTGTGGCGGCTCGGCATCGCCTCCCGGGGCCTCCCATGGAAACCGGCCGCACTCCGCTTCCTATTGGTCGTCAATGTCTTTCACTTGGATCAGATTGCTGGCGGTCAATCACGCACGGCTGCGGGCGGGTAACGCACCGGAGAAGACAATGGTAACATTGTAGTGTCATGCTTTTTTTTTTTTTAATAAACGGGAGAAAGGCTGGACTTTATGTATATACGCACCAAACTTTGTCAAAATGTATTTTTTTTTGTTTAAAGTCATAAACATGCACCCGCACGGCAACACCCCACTCTCTCACACACACACACACACACACGCGCACGCACGCGACCGCGCGCTCCACTCCCGGTGAAGTGCGTGTCCATGGTAACTGTGTTTTGAAGAGTCTCCTGCACGGAGACGTGGTCCGGGAGGGACCGGCGACCCGCGGGAGGCACTGACCTGGAAGTAGAGCTCGGGTCACCGGCCGGAACTAAAGGCAGTACGGAGCCAGAGAGCCACGTGACGAGTTACTTTATACAAGAGGAAATGTGCTGACGTAGCCCAGAGCCCGTGTGGTGGTCATGCCGCTTTCTCGTTTTCCTGTAGCTTTCTGGTTTACTGCGATGTTTTTTTTTATCCACCTCACGTGAAAGCGAATGCAGCAGAGTGGAATACTGGAGGAGGCAGAGTTATCTAGCCGATTTGAAATAAAGTTAAATGTAACCAGCGTGAACACAAGATCAGCAGTCCACAGTCACGTGTATCGATGGCTAATGGATAGCATGGCTAGCTTACTTAGCAAGCTGGTAGTTTGCAGAACATATTGATATATTTATTTAAAAAATGTCATCATTGTCGACATAAAGCACGTCAAATAATCAACCACGAAAAGCTGTAAGATCAAATAAAATAAATACGGGTTAATAAACCTGTAAGTTAGTTAAACCAGCTAAATTAGCTAAGCTAACTATTGACGTTATGCTAGCAACTTGGACGCTTTTTTTCGCCGTTGTTTCCAAAATCCAAAGAGCAACAGAGTGTTTCTTCTTTCAAAGACAATTTGACTAGATAATGCATAAGGAGCTTTACTTTACTTAAGGACTTACCTTGCCTAATTAGATAATGGCTTTCTTTTCTTTCTGACCTGACGTCATGTAGGCGTGCCATGCATCAAAGTAACCGGAAAGGCTAGAATATTGGCTTAAGATAGCACCACATTCCTAGTATGCAATGGCTAATTCCAAATACTTGATATACTTCATTTATTGACTTGTATATCCGTTCAGTATATTTAGAGTAATATGAAGCCGCAAACCTACCGAAAAGTAATAAATGTAGTTCCAAAAAATGACAATACCGTTTGTACAGAGTTTTGCACCCTGTCACAACAAGGAGGAAGCTTCATGTGTTTGGTGACTGCAGTGGTGAAAATTTTGATTCCTAAAAATGTTTCCAAAGTACAATAATCAACATAGATTTTCCCATTCACCTTTGCAGGAAGAGATCTAGGACAAACCACCGAAAGGGAATTTTACCATTGCATTTCACACTTGACTGAGATACGGATGTATCGAAAGTCAGCTGTGGTCACGTTGATGCCATCTTGGGTCCACGCAGTGTTCCATTACCAGCCAGGTGAAGTGGATGTGAACTGATATACTGTGTCACTCCTGCTGAACCCCCCCCCAGGACGAAGAGACGCAGTTCAAGTGCAGGCGTGCACCCGTCTGACATCGAGACACGCAGTAAACAAAGTGCCACTCCACAGTAGGATACAAAAGATTTCTCTTTGTGTATTCTACTACCATGGTAGGTTCCTGGAATTCCCTGTGGTTTTTTTTCCTCCTTTCCTCCTTTTTTGGTTATTATTTGGCTCTGAAGGGGGCTTGCATATTTATCAAACTGACAATCTCGCAATAAATAATTTGATTTGAGAAATACAAATACAAATATAGTCAACATTGTTAGCAATAGTAACAAATTAATGAAAATTAAATGACATTTTCTTCATAACCTGCAGTCAGTGACATTGGGGGCTCCATGGCAACACAGCTCTGACAGCTTGGACGGAAGCAGTGGGGGGGCGGTGCTCAGTGAAGGGTCAATTAGCTGTCTTCAGCTACAGTTTAAAAGCTAAATCATGAGCTACAGTTACAAAGCCAATTTGTTAGCCACACCATATTGAATTAGCTGTCGTAAGCTACAGTCGGGGGGTCTACCATTGCTTTGTCTCTCCGTCTCTGCTTTGTAGAATGCAGAATGAGCACAGCAACGAGTATGTTAGAGCTGCTAATAACTCGGCAAGTGTTGGAATTTCGTGCACAAAAAACAATAGTGATAATCATTGTTCAGGTGGATAATTCTTCGCCTGGAAGCAAGCTACATTTTAAGCTACGGCTATTTTTAGAAACATTTCTTTTTTTTAAAATTTGTTGATATTGTCTCTACTTGGACAGCAATTAATACGTGGTTTGGGCAAGAAAATTCCAGACAATGTACAAATCATATTTAAAACACTTCAAACAAAAAAAGTTTATTTATTTTTTTATTATTACATCCATTATCACTTTTCCCATTCAACATTGGCAGGCAGTATTTGTTGTTAGGCAGAACAACATGGTGCTAGTTCTAGAGTAAAAGCATTAAGCAGAAAAATAAAAAATACTGTGTTACAAAAATACAACCTCACTGTACAAAAAAGCAAAGAGAGGGGACACTCGGATCCGTCTCCACCGGTGTATGGCACTTTTTAATGACTGAAAGGAGTGTGATTCGGTTAAAAACAAAACATTTACCAATTGTGTGTCATGCTGGTTGTCACTAACACATTCTCTAAAATCTGTTTGGTGGGACTGAATGAGATAAAAGTGCTTTTGTGTAATATCTAATGAATTACTTTTTATTTAGTAAAAAGGTGCATCATTCATTCCTTTGTGTGTGCACGTTAGTGGCTGGGAAAAGCCTCTCGAAAGTGTAATTATTGGATGAGATTGATTTTCAGTATTTCTTCTTTAAATCGAGTTTGTACATGAATGTCAATAGTCATTTTGTTTTTAGACCTTAATTGGTCAATGCATGCTTTAATGCGCAACGAACTGCAAACACTCAACCGTACACATCGGAGCAAATCAATGACCACTCAAACTGCCTCTTGTGCATATCCAACAATACAGTTACTGTAACAACATACAGTCCGATTGAACACAAGATTTTTTTTTTCTGATGCTTTTATCCACTTTGAAAGTACCTGCGAACCTGCTAAGGTAAAATACAGGATCTCATAAAAATGCAGCCATCTTATAAAGTATGATATGGTCAAACCGAGCAGCACTGAAGACGTAGAATCCTAAAAAAAGATCAATTTTCACAAGTGTCAAAACAGATCTTGGTCCCTCGTGAGACAGAAAGTGTGCGCAGTATTGGTAAAGCTGTCTGGAAAATCTCTCGTGCAACATAAAACAAAGAGTGTCATGCATTTTTCATGAAGATCAATAATCACTCCTAATCTTTGCACTGACGGAGCAGCAACGTGGCAGATCAATCACGTGACAAGGATGACTTGCAGGAACCGTTTTAAGAAGAAAGCAAAACGTGACTCTCTGTCTTTTTTACTACTTGAAGCCATTCGCCAGTGAAGCGCTGAAGAAATGCTGAGCAAACTTACTGCTTAACAGCCCGAAAGCTCCAGATATGTCAGCTTCGACAGCAGCAGCATCTTTCTCACTCCATCATGCATCATGGGGTATGCAAATGTCAAAAAAAAAAAAATGGCAGCAAATAATGAATAAATAAATAGATACATCGTATCACAAAAACACATTCATCAGTGGGGGGGGGGGGGGTTTCCCCCTGTACATGCCACAGATCACAACAGCAAAAATAAAAACAGACCATTAGAAAATCGGACTTCCCAAAATAGCTTCGGTATTTTTGGAGCTAAACTACTCTGCGCGCCGGCCCCTAAACGCACCTCGCCGACCCCAGCATTGAACGAGGGTCTTCTCCCGTGACGCCTCCACGCAACAAAACCCACAGTTTGTTTTCTGGGCTCCGGGGGGGGAGGGGGGGGCGGTCAAACAGGCAAACGGAGACGTCCCGCTCGTCAACAATCGACTCGGAGCCCGCTTCGCCCCTCGAAGCTCGAGAGGACTCGGAGGAAAGAAGAAGAAAAAAAAAGCCCTTGAAGCGATCAGTCCTTGCTCTCGGAGCGCGTCCTTCTGATGACGGAGGAGAGGAAGCTCCGGCACTGCGGCGGTCCGATCAGCATGGGGGCCTGGTTCTTGTGGACGATCTCGATCTGGTGTCGGAGGGACGAAAGGTGTGTGTGAGGAAATGAGTGAGGGGGCTGATGTTTGTCATCGATGTGGATCATCTATTTAAGATCTAGGTGAAGTTATGGGGTCTGACATGTGAGGTGAATCTTTTGGTTTTGGATAGTTGGTAAAGATAGAAGTTGTCGCTTTGCTTTTGATGACTCTTTCATTGTTTTCTGTTCCCACAAGACATTGACTGATCAAGAAAACAATACATATCAATATTGCATTAATTAATTTATTTACCAGTAGTTTAGGAAGTGACAGCTTTGGTAATTACTTTTTTAGTTAGGGTCATGATGCTTCAACTCAAGATAAACCTTTTTCTCAAGTTTTTCCTTTTATCCTCCCATATACCAAAAAATATAAGTTGGGCAAACTTCCATAAAAAGGGAAAATATGGGTGGATTATGATAAAGTATGTCTTTACGGCTATAATATCTAACAATATCCCGTTTCCCAACAATGACTCCAAGTCTTTTTTGGTTGAAATTGAGAATCAATGCAAGAACAAATATCAGCGCCGATGGGCTTTCACGTCAGGGACCTCGTTCCCTACGAAGTGGAGAGGAAACGCTACCGTCTGCAATGCAGTCACTTCAAAGGACAGCTGCCATTTGCTGTTCTTGCCCCGTGACTCACAAGCCACTACCAGCTTCTTGTTGGCTCTCCACTATCATTAAACGTGATTGAGCTCTATGTTTCTGACGTGCATTACAAAATACAAAAAAAACCCGAGAAGCTTTTTAGGGAAGACACCGGTCACCTGAGGGGAAACCCAAAATACATTTTGAGGATGGCTGAGCTCTGTTTTAAATATGCAACATCAAGCATCTGCATGTCAAAAGCCCCAAGTTACAAAGCAATTAGAACAAATCAAAAATCAGCCAAACTACAGAGAAACAAGGGTGTTTTTATACGTGAAGTATTTCTAGCTTGCTCTCAGTTATTAAAGAGCCAGCTATCAAAGAGACGCAGATACATGTCATGTGTCACTTCAAAATGCAAATGGTTGGATATGTGTTAAATATGTTATGCACACCGAGGAACTGAGGCGCATTTGCATAGTTGTTGTTCTTAATAATTAGTGGGTTAACGTCCCATTTGAACTGTGGTGTTTTTCGATGGATTTAATTCATACTCAGCTCAGACATACAGTACGAATAACGCGCCGTGGCAACCATCGTTGAGGCAACAATTGTGGAACGTGGAGACGTGCCGGCAGACACGAGAGCACTCACGGGGCCACACTCCTTTTGTCACGCGCCGGCTTTTTCTTTAGCTTCTGGAGGCTTTAGCTGACGGAAGGCACATGACTGATGTTTTAAAACCTTGCTGGACCTCAATATATTCATCAATTTCGGGGATTATTACCCCTTTTGCAGTATCGCGCCATTGAATGAGATCATCAAATATTGTTCAACTCCTTCCGCTCAGAAACTACGAGCGACTGGCAATAAGCAATTCCAAAAATGACCGTCAATAACAGCAGATTGACCAGTGTAAATAAGTAAGAGGAAGTTGTGTCTGGTAACATAAGGCCTTCAAACCACAACCATATTTTACACTGAAGTGATTGTCTGTATCAGTTCTTGCCTGAGGCTGCGCAGGTGATGTCACTTATTCCGGCTGATTAGTCTCCTGCTCAAGCTCACGTTGGGTGGAGCTGTAAAATCTCCACCCGAGGCCACCAATCACCTCCGATGCCTCGGGCGCATTTGACGCGGCGCGGTTTTTGCTGCCTACGCCTATTAAATCCGATGGAATGAGGATCAACACCGAAAATCGAGAGTTCCTGATCATTAAAAGCAGGTGAAATCAGGTGACTTACCGTGCAGGGAGTCTGCATCCAAGGCTCCCCGTCGATCTGCATGGGGAGCGATTTACTGGTTCTAAGAGGGAAGAGAATAAAATGCAACTTTGGGAAAAATATCATTTTAATTATGTCCGAGCAAAAGAGTTGTTGACGGTGACAATGAAAGAGGACACATCATGACCAGGGAAGTGAGCCGGCTGACCTTATGGTCACGGAGGAGCACTGCGCCAGGCGCCTCCCAGCGCTCTTCAGGCCGGTGTAGATCTGACCCATCTCCATGGCTCCTTCCAGCCCCACCACCTCCAGCAGGTGGTCGGACAGGTCTGAGGCACAAAGAACAGACTGCTACGACTACATTGTGCTTGGTGTAGATACTGAGGTTCAGTAAAAAAAAAAGAAATGAGGAAAAAGAAAAGACAACAAGAGAAGGAAAGCGATTTAAAATACGATGTGATCACTTCAGAACCTTTTGACGTTCACGGTGAAAAAAAAAATAAGAGAAAAGGCAACAAGAATAACAAGCCACACACAAAACAGCTATTAAATAGATTACACCGGCAGTCATTATTAATTCCTCTTCTGTTTTGTGAGCGTTGATTTTGGCCCCCGCTGGAGGCCCCCCCGTGTCATGCAGGGGGCCCGTCCGCTTGCAGGGGGCCCGCCCCGCCCACAGCCCTCCGTCCACTCGTCCCTCCACAGCGTAAGGAGCTGCAGCCCGGCTGCTGGTGAGCGCACCGACACTAACTGAAGCCCCCGGAGCCTTCCTTATTGGCCGCTGGGGTGCGTGCGGCGCGAACGTTTGGCTCGCTGTCAACGCCGCCGCGCCGGGTTTCCCGTGGAGGGAGTGTCGCGGGCAATGTCGCTGTTTGCGGGTTGAGGCGGTGCTGTTGTCGCCGGCCCGAGCTGTGGTGTCCAGCTGTTGCCGCGGTGATGGACACGCGTCCGCCCCCCCCCGTCTCGGGCGCCGGGCCTGTGAGTGCAGTGCTTTCCAGGGTCGGGGGTGGAGGAGTGTGTGTACATGCCCAGCAGGTTGACCCGCTGACACTGGGCTTTAAAGCCGCCCCCCCCCCCCCCTCCACACACACACACACACACACACATAAACCCATTGTGACTTCTCTCGTTAATGCAATACAGCTCACACGGGGCCCGTGCTGACACGCGTGATAGACAGCGTCACCACGGCGATAGGGATTCCTCGTTGCCCTGGGCTACAAGGATCCAGTGCTCCCGCGAGTGCTCGCTGTTGTAAAAGACCGCAGAGCCTCTCTGCTAAATGCAATAAGGTCAGAGCCACTCTGTGCGACCAGATGTTTAATAAAAACACACAAACACATGTTAGACCTAAAGGTTTTGACCTCTAGACGACCTAAGTACTTTTAAACCAATCCTAACGGACAATATAACAATATTTGGGTTTAAATACCCAGAACTTGGGACACAAAAAGGAGTGTGTTTGGATAAAGATTCATGATGAAAAAGTTAGTCAGACCTAAACACAAACTCACCAAGTGCCTTCCCCAAACCTTCATCTGAAGTCCAGAAGACCGCATGCAATAATGTGTGCGTTATTGGTGGTGTACCAGCAATTTATATTCTGGCATATTTGAAGACGTGACTAATGAAAGCACAATAAACAATCGTGTGAAGTTTGGAAGGCGACACTTGACTGTGGTGAACAAACGATGGTGACAACGAAGAGGAACACCCGTGTAGGAAATTCCAAATACCAGCGTTAAGGCTTTAACATCAGCAGCCATGTCTCCCTGTGAAGATAAACGGCGTCCTTGTCACTGTCAAAGAAGTAACTGTGCGCGCCGCCGGACCAACAGCCCATCGGCAGAAGGTAAAACTAAAGAGAAATGGCGGGGAGGAGGAGGAGGAGGAGGAAGAGGAAGGGGGAGGGTGTGAGGAGGCCAATCCTCCAATGGAAGCTTCACGGGGCTTGTCGAGGGGCATCAGTCCCAAGCAGCAGCCCCTCCACCCACGCGTTGGGGCCCCTCCCTCCCAACCCTTCCCCTGCAAAAAAAAACCTCGGTCCCATTCTAAATAATTCACTCCGCAGCCATTCCCTTCCACCTGAGGGGGCTTGTCTCCTGGCGTCACCAGCGGGACGAATTAACAGCTCTCGAAAGGTCAGGTTTTTTTTATTTTATTTATTCTGCAGCCACCCTCCACCCGTCCTCCACCCACCCGACAGACCCAAGTGCACACACACACACACACAGAATAATCCCAACCAACAGTTTGATCCATGCATTGGGCTCAGAGGTGCCCCCTCTGGGCTAATGCACTCCTGTGTTTACCTCTAAATACGTTGTTCTCTTGATCTGACAAGTTGGGCGGCTCACCTTGAGGGCACCTTCCACAAGGGCGTCCATTTACACACACACACACACACAAGTACACACACATCAATACACTCCCCGCTCACACTAAGTGCCTTTCCACGTTCAGACGGTGGCCCCCTTTTCTTTTTTAATTCACACGGATTGATTTTTATTGAGGGATTAATGGAGTGTTCATTGTAGCAAAATTGGGCTTTGAATTGATCAGCTATCGCCCTCACGGTCCGGGCCACACTGCACCTTCATCCAACACTCACATCCTCCCATTTGGGATGTCACAGATACGCTTAGGTGGTAACACCCGAAATCTGAATGAAACAAAAGGAAGGGAAGCTCATCAGAAAAGGAAATAAATAAAAGCTTCATGGTACTATTGAAGACACCGATTCTAACATACTCTTCATCACAGAGTAAAACATACCAATCTCGCCATTTTAACAAACATAGTGAGCAGGCAGCAGCTAGACGCTATGGGAAATAAAAGGTTGAGGTTTAGCATTGACTTTAAATGGTTATAGTTAGAGTTATATAGGTATCAACCCATAATGCAGGGGGAATAGCCAGGGGTACCAGAGGACAATCAGCAATACATTCTATAGCAATCTATCCAAACAAAATGAAACTCCTTTTGATTATGACTGCCATATGTTTCATCTCTAGAGTAATACTTTTTATTTTTGCTTCTACAACAATTCTATTTCTTCCTTTTTGCATTATTCCCACCTAGTGGCTCCCACTATTTGACCAGTTATCACAGAGCCGCTGACTCATTCTGCTTCGTTCATTCATATATTCCCATTAAGGGGCTTCCTTTTGACATAAATGGATTCAGGGGAATGCCAAACACCCCCCCCCCCCCCCCTCTCAGTCCGCTCAAATTAACTGAGCCTGTCCACTGGAGCCCACACAAACCATTAATACACAAGTGACAGTCCCAAACAGTGACGTGATTGTACCTCTTCTTTGCAAACAAAACCTGCTGGCAATGATTCGCCTTGTCATCGCTGAAATATTCATGCACTCTGGAAAAGTTTGGTGTTAGGTTGAGGCTTTGATCTGTTTGATAGGGGCAAGGACACTGACTGCGTGATTCTGTGTCCTTGCCTCCCGATACTTTATTATTGTCCGATGACGCAAACAATCCCCCGATCTACAGTCGGCGCGGGGCTTTCGAAAGTGCCGACTTGCACAACTACCTCACTCACGTGCCGTCAGCGTGTCTCAGTGACAGTGTTTACTTGGGGATGTGCTACATTCAGCTGGGTTTGGCCTTAGTTTCGGTTATGAAGTACCCAGGGTTCCTCCCCGGGACGCCGTGAAAAGCACATTTTCTAAGTGAAAACGCCGACCTGCTGTTGGCACGAGACGAGGAAGCCAACATCGCCATGGCGTGGCTTAAAGACAACTACTTGAAGTGGTATTTTCCACTTTGTTCTTTCTCGTAACAGAAAACCACAACAGTCGAACAAAACGTATTAAGTCCTCTGCCGTCAAAGCTACCTTGGACTGCAAACGTGAGCTCCTTGGGGTCCAGCACTGGTGCCCTCTTGTCTTGGCTCTTTTTGCCCCCCTTGCGGTTACCCCTCCTCTTCTTGCTCTCACCCCAAAGGTTGGACCCGCCGTGCATGCTGGGAATGTTGAGAATGGCAATGCCTTCCAAGGAGATGCTGCTGAGGTCCAAAGTAACACCGTCACACTTTAAGAAAGGAGAAAGAAAAAGTTCAAAGCAAATTATTTGGCACCAAATAATAATTAAGATTAAGTAAGTTGGAAAAATGGATGCTAGCACTCTAATGCTATCTTGTCTTTAAGTAAAAAATAGGTAAATAAACTATGATTTGAGCTTGATTGGACATTTATCAGACCACAAGTCTGACATTCGACCGATGTTTGAATCGCACTTCTCATTCTACAGACAATTCATGGCATGACACTGGGTGTGTTGATAAAAATAACAAAAGTAAAGAAACAGCCGAGGGCGATGAAGAGGAACCGATTGGTCAAAGATGCCAACGAAAGAACTGGACCAAGAACTAGAGAGTCGATGATATTTTTGACTCTGTTGGTAAGACACAACCCTGAAAACGTCAGAAAAAAACTAAGGAGAAGAAAGAAACCAAGAATGACAAACGAAAACGTCTGTTGTGCCCCACTTGTGTGAAAGGGCAACCAAGAACAAGGTCAGGGCCCGATTCGACAGACACTGTTCAGAGTTCATCTTAGTAAAGGGCTACTGACTGAGCCCGAGCGAGTGAATCGTACGTTACATACGTTTGTTTGACCTGGTTTGAGACTTAACCTTCTGTTTAGGTCTGAACTCACTTGTGTGTTTCTGTCCAGGCCTAAACTCACATCGGCCTTTCTGAACATATACGCGTTCTACCTGTCTGATCCGGACCCTGTACCCCCCCTTTTAGCTTCCCTCTGCGTCTGAATGAACGTCTAACCCTGAATCCGTCTCTGTAAAGGTTTAGACTGAGTCTTCTCTCTCTGTCCCAACCTCAACCCCAATTTGACCTGATTAAACTGACAAAGGCCAGTAATACTCTATATAGTAGATTATACACCAGTTTGGATCTTCCTACCTCATCCAGTACTGTGGGTACTTATCGAGCACTAATTAATGACGACCTCGGCACTCAGTGGATAGCTCTGAGAAAGGGGGAAGATGAATTGTATAGACACCGTCTTCATTATCACTCAATATCACGCACAGCAGGGTCGTGTAGGGCTAATTACCTTTATGTCGAACTGACGTTCAGTGTGAATCAGGAGGGGATGTGTGCGGATAGCCTTCACACATCAACACACTGTCTTGGTGAATTTAAAACTTGGTACGAATGTGTGCCATTTAAGGAACAAAGGTTGACCAAGAATATATTTTAACAAGAAGTATTTTTAGCTTATCTGCAGTTATGTGCATACCGTCTTCATCAAGGTCTCAAAGGAATACCAATATGACGACGGGGTTCCGCACAGCAGAGCACCCGGAAGCTGTAACTTTAGTTTCTTTTCCATTTTCATTTTCTATAAAGGCTAAAAGAGAACCAGAAAATGTGTGGTTTGATTTACCTCAACCTCCAGGAAGTCGTGGAGCTTCTTACACGTGGCCGAAAAGGTTTCCGAAGTGCCGAACTCAAAGTACCACAGCTTATTCTTTGTTCTGAAAGAAACAGGACAACAGGAACTGCAGAGAGATCAACAATAGAGAGGAAACATAGGGAGTGTTTTCCCCACATCAAAATCTCGAAGTGTGTTCAGTCAGCATCTCCTCTTCTCTTCTGTCTCCCAGTCTCTTATACGCTCAGCTGGCGAAAAAGAGCCCAGTCTGTAAAAGTGTGTTTGATTCATGCTTGAAGAGAGGATCCTCTGAACTACACAGGAAATACACCTCCAATGTTTACCGCTGACCAAAATCACACAGTCATTAATCTCCAAAGAATGTATAATGTGGCTCATTAATCACATTTCGAAGCACAACGATGAATCCGAAGCCAGTGAGAAAGGCTTCTGAGGGGGGCACGTGGGGTCGCCGGTGGGTACCCATGCCCAACATTAAGGCCCAGCGAGGGGTGTAAGAGGGTAATCTAACTGGCCCTGCAATTAACGGGAGGACCGGGGGCGCCGCTCCCCGGGCTTCCTCCAGCACACACGCTCCCACCGCTAAGGCTGATGATCAATGACCTCGCAGGGGTGAGTCACCATCTGTCCGCGCGCTGCTGGGCTACGTTCACTTCTCACGGCTACACAAACAAGAACGTCTCATTTTGGTATGGGCGTATTGATTGTTTGTCATGCTCGTTGTGTACTCATTATAGTGTTTTTACTTTAAACGAGTAGGCTAATGTCAAGGCGGCCCGTGCGTCTTCAAAGCCAAGCTAATCAAACAAACATTTTGAGGGCAGCGGATTTGACTTTTTCTGGCAGCGCGACGTTATTTCTCCAACAATCATGACTGAGCGCAAAGCTTTGATTTAGCTTTAAAAATTTTAATCTGCAATGAGATTATTCCAGTGCTCTCACTAGCAGCCCCGGCTGTCAACCTTTGACGAGGTTGCGTTAGCTTCGGCTGAGCTAGGCTAAGCTAGGCTAGCAACTTAGCCCACATGGCACCGACGCACGCGGGCTACGCCACACCAAGACATGTTTGAAAATAAAAAAGTAGAGCGCCGCATGGACGTAGGGAAGTTAAGTAGAGGACGGAAGAGATTAAAAGTAGGCGTTGAATCATCGTCAAGAAAAACAACAGGCAGCAACACGCAATTCATCAAAACGATTCGAGGACAGAACAAAAAAAAAACCCAACCTACAACAGTGCTGACACGTAAGAACTGATACCGGTAAAAAATGGCCTTCTCGTGGCTGGAATCAAAGCGCTATGAGAGGAACGTATTAGTATAAGAAGAGTAACAATCACTGAATTATTGATTTCCTCATTAGGACTTTTGTCAGGACCATTTAGCCACTTTATAAATGAGCTTTCATTAGGGTACTTGCAAGGTAGCCCAACTCACAGTTGATTTATAATGTGCAACATGGTCAATAGAAGAGGGATGGTAGCAGAGGGAGGTGGGAAGAGGCAGGAGGGCGACAGGGGCCATGCTGAGAGGCTTTCCACAACAACAGACCCCGACCTCTTCCCCCAGCGTCACCATCGTCGCCATCCTCACCACCATCATCATCATCATCCTCACCACCATCATCATCATCATCCTCACCACCATCATCATCCTCGTCCGCCCGTGAGCCCGGGTAGTCCAACCCACGGGGACACACGAGCATGAGCCAGGGCCCTTTTTTGCAAACAAACAAATGAAGGGGGCCACTTTGAAGAGCATATTCAAAACGAGCGGTTGCAGAATGAAGCCAGGTTCAGTACATGGAATGTTCTGGATGCACAGGCTCGTTATCACTGTGTTGAAGCTGAGAGGTATGATATCCGATGGAACCGCATGAGTGGACTGTTTTTTGAACAATTCAACAGTTTCAAAGAAGAACAAATATCCAAATATGCCAGAAGGAAGCAACACATGTCTGCCGTTTGAGACATAGCCTACATTTGGCAAGTCGTCCAACGGAATCCACCAGGGAACTCTAGGTTGTTGCATAGTGAGCAATGTAGGCAGCTGTTTTATTTCACCATGGTGTGAACTATGTTATTCACCAAGACATTTGTTAGGATTTCAATTTAAAGGAGTGGTCCGTAGGATTTAATGGCGTCCAGTGGCGAATACGTGAATCATTGTTACTCCTCAAATTTGACAGTATGGCTAAATCTCTTTTTTTTTTTTTTAAAAGGACAGCAGAACCAAAACGACACTAAAGAGCAGATACAGTGAGAGACAACATCTGAGCACCCTGTCGATTCCACTTAGCTTAACAAGCGCACCATGGCAACAAATCACCTCACGTCCCTGTTCATTAGGTAATTAGGAGCATCCCATTGGCTGGATTGGGATCGTCGTTCGTTATCTGACGACTGACGCTGAACACAGGACTCCTCAGACTGACTGGGAGGAGCGTCTCCTGCAGTATTAATAGGGAGTCCATTTCAGTAAGATGATACTTTTTAGTTAGATTAGGAGGACTTAGCGGTGAGATCAATAAATGGGGAAAATAAAGTGTCCATTTCCATAAACATCTTGGGACGTTCCTCTTGTGTATAACCCCGTGGGAGCGATTTGTGTTTTCCCAATGATGTACGTGGCAGGTTTTCCATCCTCCGAGCTGTGATTTGAGCTGCAGTGTATCGATGCAAAGTCTACTGCAATCATAACTTTAGCGGTGCCGCACGAGATCAGCTGTTGTTGTCACAGCTGGCAACAGCAGAAAGAAAAACAGCAGCTCGTGTTTCCACCGCTACCCCAGGTGTCGTTTTATTTGCACAAACAAATCACGAAATAAAACTGAAAGAAGAGGACATATTCAAACCGCGTGGCCCGAGAAAAGAAGGGAGACCACAAACGGGTTTAAGGACAACATTGGGCGCCGCCGGACAAAGAACGAAGACAAATGGAGCTGAATCCAAACACCCGCCTGCATCACGCCTCCACCGGTTGGTCACCTCATATCAGAGGGTGTCAGAGGCGATGAGCCTCGCTGCAGCCTCGCTGTCCCCCCCGGGGCCACGGCGCCCTCCAATGCACTTTCCCAGCGGCCACACTGCGCGCCACGCAAACAGCCATCGATTTTCCTCCCCCCCCCCCCCTCCGACACTTAATCTAACCCTCAGATGATCTACGACCTGATCTCCTCACTAATTTCTACTTGATCAAAGGTGATAAATATCGCGTTGACATAACCAACTCTTTGTGCGTTGCATCAATGCGCAGTTTGGTTTTAACGCGGCGACGCCGCCCGGAGCGCGCCCGACTCCGCCTGGCAGCTTGAGAAACGACCCGCGTCGCGTCGCCTTGCCTTCCAGAGGCTCTGAAAAATGTATCTGCGTCCGTTGCACTGCGATGATTCCAAGGAGGCCTTTTGCGCACTAAAGCCCCGAATACCAGCATTAAAAAAAAGCCAACATCTTTAGGAGCAAAGATAAAAAAAAGTGAAGTGATTACGGTGCATAGAACACAACATTTTCTTTTACACATTTTTGGGAAAAATGGGCTTTTACCCATTATTCCAGTAACAGTAACAATTCCGGTAATTAGTTCGAACACTCGTGTGTTGTTACGGCGGCTGTTGAACAATTGAAAACAGGTATTGTAATAATATAAAAGTTGAAAAGAAACAGAATCTCATTTGAGACTGTCTGGGAACTGTTGAGACACCTGAAATGAACTGAACGAAGCCATGCTGTTAATTAATGATTTCGTATTGTTTACGGGGCTTCGGGTGTTTATCGAAGGTCTGACACCTCCTGCAACACATCTGCAGGGGGATCTTACTTCGATCCCGTTTCGTTTCTACAGTGAGGGGTGCGACCGAGTTAGTTATCGTTCCCCATTAGCGTGTGTGAGCCTCCCCCCCCCCGCATGGAGCCCCGGCAGTTGTCAATCAATCAGTGACGTCACTGATGTTCCTCCGCCTTCGCTGTGCGTTTTTTGAGCAGCGTGCGACATGATGAGTGCTGAGGGGGAGATGCATTAATAGTTTATCAGACTTGTACTCCAGCTGAAATGCTAAATGTCATCGCTGTTTGCGCCGAACCGGTTTATGCGTCTCTCTGAACCTCGCTGCGGTCTTGCCAGACAATGTCGGGCCAAAATTAGAGATGGATAAATAATGACACACTTATTTTTTTATTTTTTCAGTCATTAGACTGTAACAAAGGTAACAAACATTGTTTTTTGTCTTTGTGCCAGTCGACCAACTACCAATCGCAAAAATAAAGCATATGTGAATTTGCCATAAACATGCATTGTTTTCAGTGACCAGCAGGTGGCAACTCTTTTGATTGCAAAAAGAGGAAGTCTGGTTCTACAGAAATCTACAAGAAAAGGACTCAAATCCTCACTGGATTTACTCCCTCAGTAAACATGAGTTTTAAGTCTTCTCCAATAAATCATGATGTTTATTTTCTAAATGATGGTCCTATTAATCCTAGATGTATGCATGTAGTATGCAGAGTCTTTTCTTAAGTCCATGTGGTGTGTCTGTGTGTGCGTGTGTGTGTGTGTGCGTCTGTGTTCCCACTGAGCTGGGGACCGGGCCACAGGTAAGATCCCTCTAAATTACACAAAAGTGTTCATTAATTATAGACGACACTTTGGTCACATTTCATCCTCAAATGAGGTCCGAGGGCGGCCGCCACCGAGCTCCGCCCTGCGTGAGCGTGTGTGCCCGTGCATGTTGCCCCAAATGAGTGTGCGTGTGCGCATGTGTAATTTAGAGCGCGATCACCTGTGGCCCGGCTCCCAGCTTAGCAGGAAAACACACACACACACACACACGAATGCCTACGCGCACATTAGCATTAGGCATGTGGATGTGCAGCGCTTTGATGAACGTACTCATTATGCTAAAAGAGTGCTCCGCGCCCGGGCTTCCCTGCGCCTTTTCGGGGAAAGGTCAACCCGGGGATGGTTACGCAGCACAGCGAGGGCCTGTGGGCGCACAGCGGCCCTGGAGGAGCGCCGCGGCGGTGTTAGATGTCTTCGGGGGCCTGGAAAAATAGATCTGGGTGCGCTTGGGGGTAAATATCACGGGCGCATCAAAGCGCCGCGATGGATTCCCCCCCCCCCCTCCGGAATAAACAAACGTGGCAGGTGAAGTCGCAGCGGCTTTCACGCTGCAGCCCAAACGTCCCAAATCAGACGAATTAGAGTCATCACAAAGCAATTTGCAGGGTGACACAGGGGACCGTGTTACAGGGTTACCATGTGACTGCTGCTGTAGTTACATTTAATGTCCCATCAATCGTATGTTCATCCTTTCTTACTACTAATAGGAAAATGGTGGACTTGATACAAAATGAAAAATATACTCAAGTGACACAACAAATCATGGTGCAATAACATTAAGTCTCATGTCACTGTAGTGGGTGAGTCACAGAGTGGAGTGAATGTAACCCGGGGGGGAGGTGGGTAGAAATGGGTTCATCTGTGTTACGCCACATGTCAAAACTTAACTCAAACCTAACCGAACATCACAGGGGGAAAAAAAAGGCGAAAGTAAATAAGAACGGGACAAAGTTCTTCCAAACCCGCTTCCTGTCTCCCTCCCCCGAGCCCCTCCCTTCTCTCTCCCACTTTCCCCCTCGGTCTGAGATTAGCGTGTAATTACATGGGAGATCAGCATGAAGAAAAGGGAGCAGTATATATTTTAACAAGGCGGCGGCGGAGGAGTGGCGACGGGGGGGGGGGAGGTGGCGCAGCCCTCGTCACGGGCCGACTGATTGTCTGCTTTTAATCCTCAACCTCATTATCACCTCCAGGTCCGGCAGTGGCAGTAAATGAATCTATCTGCCGAGTGTCAAATCTTCACACCTTCGCCCTGGTAATCACCCCAAGGTGCAAATACAGAAGATGGATAGAACAAGAGAAATGAAGGGATGTGGGGGGGTGGGGGGGTATGACCCCGGCATTTCATCAACAAAATCCCCTCATTTCATAATTAACAAAAGCTACTTGATGTTGTTTGGTAATTAAAACTCATTAAATATTCAGTTTCTTTAAGGTCAAACTAGTCACAGAATGTATAGATTTGTTGGATATGGGAAGTGAAGAGCCGTTACAGCTGCTGGATATTAAAACCCCATTATGTCCAAATTTGACATTTCTCTTTTTCCAAGTTCTAAAATCTTTTTATTAACCTACTTGAATTTGAACTCAAGAGCCACAAAATGCCTCGAAAAAAGGCTGCGCTATGATGAAAAGATGCTTCTGCTATTTACTCAATATCAAATTTTAAAGTATTTAAAGAAAGATATCTTCTATTCTTTGGTATTCTCTACATGTGACAGGGAATATTAAAATAATAACTGTAAAGAGTTTGCAAGGCATTGATGAAATAATGTAATGCCTCCAATAACTAAACATAACAATCACGAGGTAAAAAGTATTACATTTAATTGACAAATAAAAACCTTTCCCGTCCCGCTGTTACCTCAGAATAAACGTTGCTTGTAATACTACCAGCTTGTCAATTAGGTATTTTAATTTGACGTTACAATACAATACAAGACTAAAGGGTTAAGCAACTGTAAAATCAAACGTGAATGTACTAAAACACATTGAGGCAGAAGTGAGTTTCATGGCGCTTAAAAGGTTGACAAAATGTCCCGAAAAAAAAACGTGCTTGGATCCCTCCAGTTCCGGAGAAGACGACTCTGTGATGAGTCGCGACGCGCTTCCAGCGGCCATTTTGGACAAATCCAACAAAACCCTCTGCTACCTTGAAAAGCTATAATCATGCATTATTGAATTGGCAAAGGAAAGTGTGTAATAGAGAGATCCTAAACCCATTCCCCCTCCTGAATTATTAAATGAATTCGAATAACAGACGGAATCTTTTGCTTAAAATACCTAAATCATTTTTCATTAAAAAAAAAAAAACTGTGAGTTGGACGGACCGCACCACAGACGTAACGTGGCTCCCGACGACGACAACAACAACAACAACAACAACAACAACTAGCCAGAGGAGGTCTAGAGGCGGCGTCCCTCGTAGCCGTCTCGGCTTCCCGTGATCGAGCAACGAGAAGCAGAGGGATAGCTGGCTAAATGTTGTACTAAGACCGGGGTAAAATATGATAATGAGTACAAATGGGATTATCAAGAGGCCGCCTGTCATCGGTCTCGACTGATCCGGGGACGTCAAACCAGCCAAGCAAATTCAATTAGGCCCCCGCAATTACTCCCTGTGCGCTAGTGGAGACGTATGGGGGTGGGGGGGGGGGGGGGGGGGGGAACGTTAAATATTGATGGAAACATAGATGCCGCGTTTGTTCGTCTCCAAAGGTGAAGGCGTCTCCGCGAGGTTAATCACAGACGCTAAATGAGGACTTAAGACTTGCAGCCACTAAACCGAGGTCTCGAAGCAAGTAGTTGAAACCTGAACTCTAAATGGTACCAAAAGGTGCTCCATGAACAGAAGACTTGACACATTTGCGTATCGAATGGGAAGTATAATCATGTTGCAAATGGACCTCCACACAACCAGCATGTAGCATTGGTTTGTAAACCCATCGCCGCGCTCTGAGCCGACTCACCTGCTGTTGAACTTCTCAGGATGCTTCTCCCTCATCACATGGAAGCGACGCGCAATGGAGGCGTCCTGAAAGACAGAAGCGCGGGGTTGGAGGGGTATTGACAGAGAGCCTGATGAACAGCACGCTGCCTCCACACAGGCTAATTAATTAAACACACATTGTGAGTAATCACAGCTCCCAGCCAACAGGGTGCTGCCGCCGCCACGGCAACCAAGTCGTCTCTCTCTCTATGTACACACACACACATATACACACGTATATATATATAGCCTCTCAACCCCGTATCTGACCCCCCCATTCTCCAGCCTCGTTGGTGTCACAGTGACACAGTTCACGTGACACACGCTACAGTGGTGTGACTGACGGAGACACGCAAAACAACCGAGCCGCCCGAAAGGAAATGTGTTTCTTTTTCTCCGGAACAAGTTAAAAAAAAAAAAAAAAGCTCACTTTGAATTGTGTGTGTCGAGAAAAAGCAAAGAAAACAAGGAAAAACGTGTTAACATGTTAAAAGAATCTCCCGAATTCAGGATTCATCTGGAGAAGCAGGTCAGGCCGGGACCTCCTCTGGTTGGTCTGGTGTGAGGTTGGATGAAGGCTGATTTGACACCAGTGAACTTCATATTCCATCTCTGCCAATAAACAACCCTAAAAGTGATACAGTGTACCTTCAACTAACTCAATTCAAAATGCCCTTTTGTTGCAGGGCTAAAGTCCTTTAGGAGACAATTTTGACACGGCAGGTGAGCAATTATGTATTAGTTTAGATTTCAATGATTTTTTCCCCCCCGATTCGATGCCTTTTTGGTGGTGGTGGCTAAAAGGGCGTGATAAGACGTCGGCAGCTTTTGGACGATTCCCCGTCTCTCAACGCGCTGACGGCGAGGGGACACACACACACGCACAAGGCATGCAGGGACACACACGGATCAATATCACACTCATTCCTTCACACCAAACATGGGTTGTGTGAATAAGTATGCAGAGGACGGGGGGGAGTCTGAGGTAACGAACTACAGGAGGACGGAGACGTTTCCTTTCATTTGCACTTCAGACCTTCCGGGTGAAAAAGACTCGAACAAACTTCTCGTGGAGGAGCGAGGAAGTTGCTTCAAATTTCTGGGGCTTGTTCCCCTCCTCCTTCCCCTCCTCCTCCTCCTCCTCCTCCTCCTCCAGTCTTCTACAAAAGCAATCTGTTTTGACCCGCTCCATTTTGAGTGGAACTACACTACAGGGAAGACCCCCTGCTAGCTCTCTATACAGATATTTAAGAGAAGCCCAAGAAAGAAAGAAAAAAAGAAATCAATCAATGGCGCTCCTCTTGAAGTTCTCTTGAAGACGCTGTAAGCTGAAGACCAAAAGAATCCTTCAAGATCCCCGCAGACTCACCTCACCGCTCCCAACGCCAGCCAGAAAGGCGAGATGACGGACGGATCTTAGACACCTGCAACTTGATTTTTTTTTTTTTTTATAGCTGCAAACAAAAAAAGAGCGAAAAAGCGAGGAGAGGTTGTCTCCCCTTTGGTTTGGACTCCCGTTATCGGAGATTTGTACAAGTGGAGCCGCGGCTTTGCAACAGGAAACAGCGATTTCAAGCTGCCCGGCGGCGGAGGAAGGCCTTTGTCCACTTTTTGAAGTAAACCCGGCGCAATGCCGCCATGTTTGCTGAAATCAACCTCAACACACAGTACGTGTATTTATATTTTCAACAAATATCAGAGCGTGGCGGATATGCAAAACGACTGATATTATTATGAAATCTATCAATTAAAAACATTGGGAAAAAAGCCAACAAAAATAATATTAGAAGAATTCATTAAAAAATAATCATAATCAAGTATTTTATTCTGTCCTCTCGCCCTGCTGCAGTGATACTGAAGGGGACTCCAGAAGCACACTGTGACATCATAAGGTGATGTTTCACACCTGCAGACCTGAAATGAGGATTCATGTTCACACGTGTGATCAAAAGCAATTGGTGAGAAATGTTTTCCCCATTTTTCCGTGGCTCAAATGATTTCATCTTTTCCAAAATCTCAACCTTCAGAGTGCGATGAAACGACCAAAGACTGGACCCTGACATGTGCCTCCTCACCAAATGTTTCACAAACTTTGTAAAATCAAGCTCAGCTACTGAGCCACATACACACATATATATATATATATATATATATATATATAAAAACACGTACATGTTGGACACAGACGAGGCGTCTCCCGCTCTCCGTCCTTCTCTCTCTCTCCCGAGCTGCCCTCAAATAATCACCCATGTAAAAATCTGGCAACCAAATTAACACAGGACATGTGTAATGTCCTCCCATAGCTCAAAGTTTAGTCCAATTACGAGTGGGCCCCAGCGGTTTGATGTGCCTTTCACCACGGGGTGGGGGTGGGGGGGGGAGCAGAGTAATGGCTCTGACAGGAGGGCCGGGGTCATTAGGGCGACTGACTGCATTATGGTAGTGGAGCGCGCTCACAGATTAGTTCTGTCTCTCACCCCTGGCCCCTGATTGAGATCATTACACTTCACGTCACTTCTTCCACATCCTCCCCAAGGGGGGCGGCGGCCATTCATTCTCAACCCGACCCGGCGCCGTGGCAGAAGGTTAGTTTGGTAGACCCCCCCCCCCCCCCCCCCAAAAAAAAAACCAGACAAAAGAGACAAAAAAGACGACCTTTTGTTGTTGTTGTTGAAAGAAACACCTGAGCGGTTGGATTGAAGCGACTTGGAGGGAAATAAGTTGATGAGAGCCAATCGCAGCGATAGAAAGGTACAAGTTCTCTTTGAAGGACTTCAGACCCGAGTGCACGGCGGCGGCGGCGGCGGGGGCGGCGCTACTCTTGCTGATGTCTTGGTTTTTCGACGGCGTGATTACAGAAACAATCTCATCTCAATCTGCATAATCTCCGAGGTAATTACCAGCTTGACTTGTCGCGTAATCTTTATTGCAATTTTCTGTCTTTTCGTTCCAACGGAAAGACAGAAAGAAAAAGAAAATAATAATAATAATTGATGCAATAATGTGACATGAAATGTGATATCACACTCAATTCCATAGAGATCTCAAAGGCTTCTTAATCCCCCCCACCAACAACTTCATTTGTCATCATCACGCCTGCCGGCTGCTAATCCCGCTAACGGAGCGGAGACAGCCGCCGCTGCGATGACTCCACCAACCGGGGCGGGACAGAGCTTCTAAGGTTCCACAGGAAGGAGGCGACCTCCACCCTTTAAAAAGCACGACGACACACTGTTACTCCTGTGCGTTACAGCACAAAGCAGAGAGCAGAAAGGTGACATTAAAAGCCACAAAACGTGCCAAATCCGTACGTCGTTTATCGCAAACGACTCTGTCCTCACCTCGCTAGGACTCACTATGACATCATGGCTCATGCAGAGGTGGAAACGGTATTGAGATTCTTTTGTGTGTACTAATACGACACCATGAACATATATGAATGACAGTAACAGTAACTCAAGTTTGTACTGAAACACAGTGGTTGAGTAAAGGTTGTATCCAGATTAGCGAGTATCAAGAGGTGAAACGTTGTTTCCGTCTAAAAGGAGGGTATTTTAAATTCTTCTTCTTCTTTTTTGCTTTTTTTTTTGTTGAATGCCGCTGCCAAAGTGTTCAACGATGAAGCTTTGGTAAAATCTTGCGTGAGGACGGAGAGGAGTTGACGTGGCGCTGTGAGGAGGAAGCCTTTGGGATTCGTGCGTTTCATTTCTGAGGATGTACACATCCAATGCTGCGAACATGAGGCGTACGCCTCTGGTTTTCCCTACAGGGCTTCATGCTGGATCTCTGTAAAACCTGACATTTTCTGAAGGGATTTTTTCCAGCTCCGACTCCCTTCACCTTTTGAACTTAACCTCACGCTCCGCTTGTGCACTTTCAAAGCGTCTCACGAATAAGGACGATTCGGCGGCGCTGTGCTAAAGATGCTAACAACATATCTTCATGCAACGCATGGCAGCAAACAACAAAAAATGCATTTTGCCACAAAAGTTTCGGCCATACGGCCTTTTCAAAATAAACTCCTCGGGCAAACGACAAAAGGCAACGCAAATACGTGGTTGTATTGCGGAAGCTATTGTTGTTTGAGAAAAAATAAGTTCCTCAAACTTCCTCTTCCAAGATAACGTGCATTCCATATTTCCGCCTACGGACGGATCTATCGCGGGAGACATTCTCCCAAACACTGTTTTTTTTTTTTCCCATGCAGGCAAACGAATGCGGCTGGAACCGCAGGACGAACGCGGAGAGATTTACTTCCCGCTGTGACCACTTAGCCCCCCCCCCCCCCCCCCCCCCCGCGCGCGACGGCCAGTAGCGCTCGCCTTCATCACAGACGCTAACAAGGCCCCGTCCGCCAAAGTCCTCCGACATGGTCATTAGGGGCCCGGGCTGCAGGTGTTATTCAACTAACATTTGTGGAGCCATGCATCACTTACGCCCCCCCCCCCCCCCCCCAACAGCCAGTGGCTCCCTCCTTTGCCACCTGCAAATGTCAATTACCATATTTCCCCTGACATTTATCAGTAATGGCTAACATGAGCTACGTGAAATCAGTGTCATTATGTAGTGGATGGACAGGAGGGTGTGTGTGTGTGTGTGGGGGGGGGGGGGGGGCTGTTGAGCACATCTCAATAAAGGCCTAACAAGAATGTGATCAGAGCAAACAAATTGACTGATTATGCCCGTTATTGCGGTTTTTATTTTGTTTTTCTGTATCTTACTTTGAACAACTTGACTTCACTGGTCTGTTGGGTTTAAAGCGGTTTTCTGGCTCCGGGGATCAAACTTTTCTTTCGCATGAAAGGTTTTAAAAAGCCGCCGTGTGCGGGTGCACAAAGTTAGAAGAAGAATTAAGATCGACCTCCGGCGTAAGATAATGAGCCCCGTGTTGTACATTTTAGATTCAGCATTTGTCAAACCAGACAATAAATGATTATTAAAAAAAAAAAAACCTTTTGTTGGACCAGGAGGGAACAGACCCAGAACAACGAGAATCAAGAACGTACCATTTCTTCAAGAAAGCCAAACTACAAAGTGCTAGAAGTGAGTGCCTCCGTCAGCGCTAATAACGTGCTAACTAGTCCAGGTGTAGTCGGTGGAGGTGTTTTTGGGCTTTCTGCTGGCCTGATGTCATCGGGGAGCCCAACGATTCTCAGTCGCTGGGTGTTAGAACGATTGTTCCCCCTTTGTTTTACTGGTGTTGTTTTGCAACGTGTGTTATCTACTGTCACTTTATAAACATTTTTTGTCAAAATTGTAACGTGAGTTAAGAACTACCCTTCTCCAAACAGCTAGTGGGGTGCAGATCTAAGCAGGGTTTTTTTTTTTCTTCTATTTGTGAGAAAAAAGTGAGACTCCAAATTAACGTCTTACTTGCAGTAAGAACATTGCAGTTTCGAGGGTTGTTTTGTGTCGTTTTTTTTGTCATTAATACCGTAACACAGTTCTTAAGACGAGCTATGAACCATTTAACTCTACAGTAATAATGAAAGAAAATAAGATATCCCCTGGGTGTCCATGGTTACCGGCTGACGTTGGACTCACCACTCCGATGGAGAAGTAGTTGTTCACGATGCTGTACGGCACCGGGTCCCCTCGCTCCTCCTTGTCGGCGGGCGTGACGTCGATCTTCCAGCGATCGAGCATCATCTCCGAACTGTTCTCGATGTCGCGCGTTATCTTCAGGAGGCTCTCGCCCTCGTAGCCTCAGGGTGAAGAAGAAGAAGAAAATTAAAAAGTCACGATGAGGCGAGAATAAAGGCTTTCCGAACAGAGCTACGGGAAAAGGGACTCACGACCGGATAGAAATGATGCTACCCATGAGCGCTTTAAATCGATTTTTAACTTCTTTAATAAACAGCTAACAAGCTGATTTAAAAACCAATGATTTAATTAATTAAGCACTTCGGCGTTATACAGTTTGTCCAACGTGGCTTCTACTAGACTGTAAGCCAGTAATTGGTCGGTCTAGAGCAGTGATTCTCAACTGGTGGGTTGCGGGCCTTTGCATGGGAAAATAAAAATTAGAAGGAAAAAAAAAAAAAATTCCTCCTGTGATTTTATTTTGAAGGGACTTTTTTTAATGCAGCGTGAGTGTCGTCATTTTTGCCGGCTCGTCCGTCCATGTTTTCAGCAGCGTGTGCCAGGTTGGGTCAAACTGTTCTGATATGGGGGAGACTGGGTTTTTAGGATAATTAAACATCCTGAAGATAAAATTCAGCTTATGAACTTGATTTTGAATAAATTTGAAATGTTGAGAATGTTCCTCGATTTTGGGTCGCGGCTTCTCATTTAGGGGTGATGGTGGGTCCCGGAGCCAGAACCAGTTGAGAACCTACTGGTCTAGAGGATCCTACTGGGTTTCCAACCCCTCAAATTGTATTTTAGCTTCAAGCTCAACCAATCAGAAGATGAATGGCTTTGTTAATCATCCTTTTTCTATGGAAGTAAATCTGTGCCATCGGGGGTTGAAATAAAAAGTTGATTGAATTTCTAGCACTGAATATTTATGCATTGAAATTATGTACCTGAATGTTTTTCAACATTAAAACACCGCAAAAAAATTCAACCTAAAAAAAAAAAATGTTGAAATATTCGAAATGGAGGCTACAATATTCAACCGCAAAAAATTCAACCTTGGCACACCAATATGCGGAGGCTACAATATTCAACCCAAATAAATTCAACCTTGGCACACCAACATCCGGGACACTAAGGTAGAGCAATCGATTCTAGATTCAAGATCAGTAGCGTGCGTCAAGCTAAAGGAGCGAGCACCCAAAACACCTTCGGCTTCGGATTGTATCCATGTCCAATAATAACGGGACTTTAACTCTTCTTCATGTCATCAGTGTGGTTTGTGTCTGTAAGATTCCGTAATAGACAGCTGACATTTGTACATTAACAGACTGTGTTGGACATGAACTAAGCGGAAGTTAAACGAGAGCGTACAGCCGCTCACAATACGCCTCTTCTTCTAGTTTTGAATTCATTTAATGATGCTGAGATCCTTCGACAAGCTGTTAGGAGTGATTGGCGGAGTTTTGAAAACCAGGAACGCGCTTGAAGAGGCACATGAGCCGCTGTATCGTAGTGGGGGGGCAGCGGCTTTAGCGGAGCGTGCAGACGCATAACCCCGACAGGACATGCAGGAATAACCGCAGTAGCGTCGGTGGAAGGATCCTTTTTCACAGCGGCACAAGCCGATCTCAGTTGGGTATTAAGCGACATTCAAAGTCCACGTAACGTTAAATGAGTCTTCATGACCATGGGTAAACTTTATTGAGGATCTGGCACAACACAGCGACCTGCAAGTAGCGCAGAGTCTTACATAAAGGGATGTACGTCTTAATGCGAGGCTTTAGAATTTAACTCCAAGGGATCCTGTATTTGCTCGTAAAGTCTGAAACGAGAACCCATTTTTCAGTGACGGTGTTACGTGCCTACTGGTTTTTGAACTACTGGTTTGGCTACGGGTGCGTGTTTGTTTTCCCCCGGTGTTACGTGCCTACTGGTTTTTGAACCTACTGGTTTGGCTACGGGTGCGTGTTTGTTTCCCCCCGGCAGGCAGGTGTTGTCTGCCTCCGTCACTTGAGTCGTCACACATTTGCAAACATATTGTTCTGAAAATGTTCAAAAATGCATCCCATATCCATTGCAGCGATTACGATTGTATAAGTGAGCACTACGTCACTGCCACGTATGAAGAAATACATAAAAGAACATTTATTAAAAGTCCGCCACAACCGGGATTCGAACCGTGTCGCGCAAAATAACGTAGTGCCACAGAGCGGCTGTGCTACCCACTCGGCCAACCGAGCTTAATCGATTTCAGTTGATTTGTATAATTTAATAGAGTTGTATATCGTCAGTGGCAAGCAAACGTTTTGGTTTAGGGTGAACATTATATGTTCTTTTATGTATTTCTTCATACGTTGCCACACTGATGGCATGAAGAAGAGTTAAAGTCCCGTTATTATTGGACATGGATACAATCCGAAGCCGAAGGTGTTTTGGGTGCTCGCTCCTTCAGCTTGACGCACGCTACTGATCTTGAATCTAGAATCGATTGCTCTACCTTAGTGTCCCGGATGTTGGTGTGCCAAGGTTGAATTTATTTGGGTTGAATATTGTAGCCTCCATTTCGAATATTTCAACATTTTTTTTTTTTAGGTTGAATTTTTTTGCGGTGTTTTAATGTTGAAAAACATTCAGGTACATAATTTCAATGCATAAATATTCAGTGCTAGAAATTCAATCAACTTTTTATTTCAACCCCCGATGGCACAGATTTACTTCCATATTTTTCTTCTTCAAAACCACGTCCACGGTTCAAACATTCACGCCGGGTGTCACTTCTCCGCGACTTTTCTTCTTTTTTTTGTTTCTGTCCGTACCTCCTCCCCAGCGCAGACACCTGGCCAGGTCGTTGCCCGTGCCCAGAGGAAGTATGCACACGGGGGGGTTCCTGTCCAGGTTGGCCTTATCTGGAACAGCGGGACAAATATCACAACCTCACATGCAGCAAACAGGGCCTCAGCGAGGAAAAACTCACAGCAAATACCGGCAAAGAAAGCGTCAAATCACTTTTGTACAACTCCAAGGGTCCAGTTGCACAGTCTATTTCGAGAGCTGGTTATCACCTCTCTTTGTTTTGATTGATAAAAAATTGAGGCAATTTTTCCA
>NC_084910.1:18539322-18572956 GCF_949316345.1 Pungitius pungitius
AAGAGAGAGAGAGAGAGAGAGAGAGAGAGAGAGAGAAGAGAGAGAGAGAGAGAGAGAGAGCAGACTCGTCCTGGCCATTAGCAACGCCCCGTGGCACATTGGGTCGTTTTTTAATCCCTGCAGGAGAAGAGGCGCCTCATCCACTCCAACCCGACGCACCTCCGGGTTCTTCTTGGACTTGACGTATGTTTTGATGCACGACGGCGGAGCGCGAGCCACGCAGCGCTCGTGGACCGTGTACTTGCAGACTGGAGGGGGGGGGGGGGGGGGAGAGAGAGAAAACGTTTTAATTCAAGACTTTCAACTAGAAAAGGACGGAACGCAGAGGAGAAACAATAAGAGCAACAGTGCTATGATAATAATAATAATAATATAATAATAATTCTTTACACTTGTTTGAAAAGTGAATTAATGTCTAATGTAATCTCCTCGAGTCAGGGCAAACCGTAGCACTAACAAATGGTAGCACTTAAATTGTACTTATAATGACACTTTTCTATAACATGTTTTGAAGACTGCTTATTTTATGAAAAATGTACTTTCTTGTTACTTGTTCTTCTGAGTTTGTATCTCTATGTGGAAATGCACTTATTGTACGTCGCTTTGGTCATGTAATGAGTCACACATAGTAACAATGTAATTTTACAAATATTAAAAGTGAATGAAAACAGGACTAAAATGGATTCTACACACAGATCATCAAAAGTTGATATAGAATCAAAGTTAACAAGCTGTGGGCCAAAACGGGCTGACTGGAGACAGCACTCACATGAGCAGCAGAGCCCCTGCTTCCCCAGTCCGATCAGCATGTTGAGGCACAGGTTGCAGTAGGCCGGCTTGTTGAAGTGCTTCAGCCTCCACACGTGCTGCCCGTCATCCTTGACGTTCTGCAGGCAAAACACCAGACGTTCTGGATCCAAACCGGGTTGAATGACGGAGCGCTTCATTGCACGGTTTCATACTCGGACGGGAGAATCCTCGGGTCTCACGTACGTTACTCGTGTCGCATTCTTCCGGCTGGTGGGACAGGTTTTGCTGCCTTGCCTTGGTAGTAATATCCATTCATAAAAAAAAGGACTCAAGTGGGGATTTGTGTTGCCTGTGCAATGGTTCCCTCTAGTGGACATGAACGTGTGTGACGCCGTGAGCAAACCTTTGTGCTTTTGAACTGACCAGCACAATAATCTTTGTAGGAATGAATCGAAATAATGTAATAAAAAAAGGGTAAGAGGTAAAGCCAATTTACGCTTAAAAGGAACTTTCCTCTGTGTCCTCAGCAGGTTGACGAAGCAACCGATGAAGCCGTGCAGACACCCTGAAACACCTGCTGTAAAATAGCATTCAGCGTCAAGCTGTCTTTTAAGAAAACGTGAAGGAATGGAACGTTTAGTCTGTAATTACCCCCGCCCTCCCTCCCCCCCCCCTCCCACCGTCATCATCATCATCATTTGGCTCCGGATGAAGAGTAAGAATTTGAGCGATCTGCTGCCCCTCGCCATCCTGCTCCGGGATTGGTTACATTTGCAGATAAGTGGAGTTACCTTTTTTGTTTGATATCTGCGGAAATAGTGCCATTTCCCGTCAGCCTCTGAAACAAAACAGCCACTAATTGGCCCCTTGGTTTAATTGGAGGAGCAAATAACTCACCGTCTCCAGGCCCAGCAGCACCAGCAGCGGGATGGTGGTCATGCCCCCCTGGATCCACTCCTCCAGCGACACGGTGCCGTCGCGGTCGTAGTCGATCTCCTGCATCATGTCCTGGAGGATCTGCGGCGGTCGGTAGTTTCAGGTTAATCTTTATTCACTTTTTTTTGTGTTGACATTATTTAAGCGTCAAAAGTCGTGGGTTGTGAGGAAAAAGTGAGTGAGTGAAGACTCCCGTGTCTCTCTTACTGGTTTCAGCTCGGTCACGTCCCATTCCAGGTACTCGGCCACATGCATCATCTGGGAGATGATGTGCTCCAGCTCCTGCGGTGAGACCAGAGACAGTGAATTACAGGCCCCCCCCCCCGACCCCAAAACACAGTGTTTACCTCCCTCCCCCCTGCGTCCCGCGGGCTAAGTGCCCTCGGCGTGAATAGCCTGACGAGCAGCGCGTAATCGCCGGTTGGGAATGTCACTGTTGCACTCTGGGAAATAAACAAAAGGCAGCGTGGGAGGAGCTCCGAGGCCGATGGGTTAATTACAATGGTTTTGATCCTTTGGAGGGGCTTGGGGTTGGGGGTGGGGAGGGGGGGGGGTATTATTAACCAGTGGGATACAGAAGCACTAATGTAGAATAAATGTAGCAGAGTGAGCTGATCAAACATCAGTGAAACAACGTGTCCTTCTCAACAAAGAACTTGACGGTTGATCTTAAAGAGGAGAAATATTTACCGAGCTGTCCAGGGACCCGTTGCCGTCGGTGTCGTAGAGGCGGAACATAACTGTGGAGACAGAACAGAAAAGGTCGCCGCTCGGTCCTCTGCGGCCTTTGAAGTGGACTTTGAAGCGCGGCGGCTGTTGGCCGGTCGAAGCCGCGGCGCCGTAAAGGCTGCTTTTATTTCCTCTGCGCCAAACCCACATCTCTGCAGTAGTTTGCATCTCAACGTTGCAACTTTTAATGGCCCCCCCCCAATTACCACTCAAAGGCGTCGCCATGGAAACAGACGGCTCCCGCGTCAAGGGCCGATATCGCTCCCCACCCCCCCCCCCTTCCTTATAGACGCAACGGCAACAACAACCTGACCTGGCTTCAGAGCGTCTCCATGCCAATATCTACACCCTCAAACGACACCCCCCCCCCCATCCCTCCTCCGCCCTCCGGCTTGCAGGCGAGCGCGGTCGAGGTGCAGTTGGCGGCGGGCGGCGCTGACATCACGAGGAGTTGACGTCAGACGTGCGGCCCGTCAAGCCACTAACGAGGAGCAAAGTGCCAGTTTCCTAAGGGGGTGGTGTGTGACCTTTTTGGGGGGGGGGGGGAAAGGGAGGGGGAAGTGATGGTGGTGTCTGGCGTCGGGTGATGGTGTCACGAGGTGGCGCTTGCGAGGTAATAAAATTCTAAAGATGATGGGGGCTGTTGGTAACTTCTGTCCGCAGTACAAATGGGTTGGACCCAGTTTCTTCTGGGACGTTTCTCGCGAAAAAAAGGAAAAGAAAAAACTCTGGATCCATTGAAGCAACAGTTTGTAACTTTCCCGTATATCTGCTTAAAATGACATTAAACCCCGACAATCGCACATGGGATGAATCGCCTGTGGGGGAACGTGACGTGGTCTGCGGCCTCCTATCCAATCACAACAGAGGAGTCTCTGTCCATCGCAGTTGATTGACAGCTCGAAAACGTCACAGTACTCAACATATAATGTTGTGTCATCTGGAGAAGCTACTCTTCTGGTTTGGTGTGTGTGTGTGTGGGGGGGGGGGGATTTTGACCATATTTGTTTTTCTTCTTTTTATCTGTTACCACTTTTCACTTTTGTTTTTTCCACTTTCTTTCTTTCTTTTGGTCTGTTTTCCCCATTTTCTGTGCATTTCCTATTTCCCTTTTGTATGTAACTTTATTCCACATAATTCAACATCTTTTACTTTTTTTATGGTGTTTAGGGAACTTTAAATAACATTGCACTTTTTGGGGACACCTTGAGTTGCTGGTACATTGTTTTAATATATAAATGGGTTTAATTCCGCCGTATTCCCCTTTAAAATTGAAATTAAATAAATTCCTGAAACGATGGAGACGGCACTGGAGGGAGATAGATAACAGCAGCCGGTGTTCCCGTCCCTTCTAGACTTCGCTAATGTGTTGTTTCTCACTGCGGAGACATGCAGTCGCAGGCGTTTGACACAACATCAGCTCAGAAAGCGGCGCAGTGCTCGGACTGACCAGCAGAGAGAGCCGTCCCCTCAGAAAACAACAAGTCGGGGGGGGGGCGGGAAAAGCTCACTGTTCAGAGCCGCCGCCGCGGCCAGCATCCGTTAAATTATTGATTCACCCTCGTGCTTAATGAGTTCTACGCTACTCAATAATTCAACAGCTGGATGAGAATTACCAGCAACACAGAGAAAAAAAACTGACTAGGTGATGTTACTAATCTGATAAGACACAATTAGGAGACATAAACTCTCTCTTTAGAGAAGCTAAAGGAGGCGCTGGTGGTGACAATTCAAAAAACAAAAACGATAGACGCCAACATTGGCGTATTACAGTTGAAACTTGACAAGAAAGTGTTGGTTTAATTGAACGTTATTGCCACCAGAGAAAACTCAGAGAAACAAACAAACGCGCAAAGAAGGCCGGCCAACTCTGCATTTTCCACGCTGGTAGTCTAATTCATTTTTTGATTAAAGATTCAAAGGGTTTGGAAGCGAACAGGAAACCAGAAGAAAAAAAAGCTGAAACTGATGCAGGCCAGTGCTGGGAAGTAAACAAGTACATTTAGCACTGCACTAAATCTATAAATAGTGAAAAATAAGCCCCCCACATTTACATTATGAATCATTTCAATCAATGATATTTTTCACGAGATATTTCTCATTAATGGATGACAACATGCAGCTGAGCCGGCTTCTGTCAGCTAACAATGCTAACATCGCTAGCATCGTTAGCCGAGCACTGAATTTAGAAATTAGATCCTTTCAGTATAACTGGACTGGTACTTTGTTGCCAAAGTGTATCATTAGGTGCTCATTTTAAATGTACACAACCACAACGGGGGGGAAAAAATTGATGATCAGATATTTTTCCCAAACGTGTGAAATCATACTGCGGGTAACCATAGTAACAGTAGATCTTACGGGTGCTGCATTAATAGATCATACCACCACAACCCTACAAACCAACTTTTCACCAGTAGCCGTGGCGACAGCGCCACAACACACTGGAAGGTCTCTTGATGTAGATCAGCTTAATATATTAACAACCTCCACTTCATCCATTATTGTCTTATATCACAACAATGGCTGCATATACAAAGTATTTCCATCTTCCTTCTTCCATCCATTCATTTCCTGAACCATCAATTGTTTTGTCAGTCTAGAACCCTTGCTGATGATAATTCGCTGATTCTGGGCTAAAGACACAAGTTCTTCGATTTAAATATAAATTATATAAACAAAAAAATTCCACCGTTTTACTCTCCCAAACATGAATGAATCCCGACTTCCATCCACCCGCTGCGCTTCCGTCCTCCTCACCCCCGACATTGACTCGGCCCGTCTCCTCGCATCGCGTCAGCGGATCGCAGAGAAACCGCCCAGAGGGGGCCCACGTGACCTGGGACGACACTCACACTCGAGCTTGTCCTCGGGACGCCCTCCCTCCAGCAGAGAGAGGTAACACACGATGTCCTTCAGCTGCACCGTCTCCAGAGGCGGGGGCGGGGAGGCGGCCCTCGCGGGGGTCGAGCTGCCTTTGATCAGCTTCAGCCCTGCAGGGGAGGGGCACGGAGGAGAAAGGTCAGAGCATCCTCCACAACGCCTCTAATGTTCGGCCCGGTGACCTGCTGGCTCGGGCTTTTGGTCACACGGAGGGAGCGGTTGGTGGGCGGCGTCCGGCTCCCCAAAAAAGCCAACAGTGCTTTGTTCGGCGGGGGGAGTTTGATGCACCGTGTCTTATTGTGTTTATCTGTACAGAACGTTAAAGATGAATAAAGATGCATATTCATTCCCCAAAAGCTGGTAGCTGTATTTTAATTTGGAAGAGATGGTACAAGCTACAGAAGCTGTAGCGTATAACAAGCGAGTACATGGTTATTATATCCATAACCACATTATATGGTTTAACAAATTTGTAGAATATTCGGGTATCTTAAGTCTTGAAAATAAAATGCTACATTCATTGTATACCGGCAGGGAGCTTTTAAAATAGAAAATACACAAATTTACTTTGATGATTTGATGGATTTCCTGACCAAAAAGGGACTAGAATCATATTTTAGTATTGAGTATTGAGTCGTACTGCTGCTTGGACGCGTTTTCAGTTTCACTGTAGCAGCCTCACTCTTTACAGTAATGTGGCGCTCAGTCTCCGTGGGGAGCTGCCTCCAATGCTTCCACTCACTGGGGAACATTATTCTCTTTCATAGTATCATAATACATTCTGCTCTCCTGTGCGCGGGTCCATCTCTGCTGTAGTAAATGCAAGAAAAATGGATCAAAAGGCAATCCCATTATGTTAATTACAGTAGGTGGGCTTTTTTTCCATTTCTTTCCTGTAGCTCATTATGCCGGCAGCAATCATCAACCAAATTAGCAAAAAGTACACACGACTCACGACTGTGAGACGGGACAACTCGGTTTTCAGCCATTGCTTGTGTTCGATTTCCATCAAGTGTAACAAGCAATCTGGTAGGCCTTTATTGTCATTATTGTTGTTCACTATTATTCAAATGGGCCATTTGGATGCAAAGTACAAAGGCTACTTTTTCAACCGTGTTGTTGACACCCCGAGAGCGAGCAGAATTTTCCCTTTAGTACCAGTGACTCATCCATCACACCAGAACGAGATATTAGTACAAAATGCTGTAAACAAACAGAAACACGGCCAAAGACAATTGGCAGCCGCTACGCTGCAAATCTGCTGTGTGCGCCAGAGGTCTGAACCTGGCAGGAAATCTGTTATCCTGTAATGGCCCCCGAAAACAAAGACAAATAAAACAGAAATGGTTCTGCTCCAACACAGCGAAAGCAAAGCACCCCCACTTTGAAAATGGAGACTGAGTCGGCGCTGTGACGGCGTGGCAACGAGGGACAAACTGACCGCACAACACCAAGACGGCTTGTGTTGGTTAAAAGACTTCCTCGCTCACACTCACCGGGGACTCTGGGCCTGTCGGAAGACGAGGGGCCAGGTTCGGCTCCCTTGTTGCTGAACGTCATGAAGAGGTGTCGGCAGAACTCTTCGGGGAGTTCGCTCTCCAGGAACGTCTGCATGAAGACCTTGAAGCCCTCAAAGTCAATGTCCTTAAAAAACAACAAAAACCCAAACCCATAACGGGTCAGGAATAGAGCGTGTCGTCGGTCACGAGGAGCTTCAGTCGTCGCCTTCAGGGCCTCTAAGGAACACGGAGGATTGTTAATACGAAAAGCTGGTTTGTTCGAGAGGGAGGGGTTTGAATTTGATCTTTATCAAAAATGTTGCAGAATTCCTTTTGCAGATTTCTACACTCAGAAAGATGCCTTTTGTGGTTTAGGCTGTGGGGGGCGGGTGAAGAGCTATTTCAGAGGCTGCTTCCATCTGACTCTCAGGTTGCCTGGTCGTTTAATTCTGTGAAATGATGCCTTCAAGGAAACATTCAAGATGATATACTATTTCACTGCCTATTTCCTAAAAAAATGCCTTTTATTTTTCCTGGAAACTACAAGAAACACCGAACAAAACACAGCAGCAATAGATCAGGGAGAAGAGATTACCTGGCTGAGGATGTCCTGCTTCTAAACATGCAGCATTGTAGAAAGAAAGAAACCCATCATGTTCGTGGAGGTCGTGCGGTTCTCACGTCCTACAACGTGCTAAATATGCTCACTCCACCTGTGCATGTGAAAAATCCTAAAGACACGACGTCTATGAATGCAGGTTCACAGTGAACTCTTCTTATTACGTTCTCGCTAAATAAAAGGCTGTTATAATTATATGCAAAATTAGTATAATAAATATACACAGTAGGGAACATGTTTTTTAGCATGCATTTCTGTTTGATCGCAGACTGTTAAATTGAAAGAGAAAATAATTCTTATACAAACCCCATTCACACTTTTAAGGGTGAATACAAGAATCTAACCTTGAGATAACGTTAGCATGGTAGCTTAGCTACTAAATAGGTTTACGAAGCAGAACAATAAGACATACATAACCACAATCAAACAAATGATAATCATTTTTGTGTTCAAAATCCAACAACATTTTTGAATGGAAAAATCACAAAAAAAAGAACCGTCTCTGTTCCATTTTTTGTAAATGCTCTCTCTTGGCAGCGATCGACTCAAAGCTCAATAACCCATGCGTTACATAAGCGAGTGTAAACGGCACGTACCTCCTCCGGATTGTATTTAGCCAACACACCATCTCCATGGAACTCCTGCAGCACATCCCTCAGCTTCTTGGTCGAGTCTGAGCAAAGCAAAGAGAGGGGGCAGGTTTGCCATTTTTTTCAGCGCCGTGACGCCTCTGTGTTTGAAGATGCGTATTTGAAACTAAACATTCCTTTACAAAACGAGCTTGATTTGTGCCGGCGTTCATCCTCCACCAAGCGGTGAGGCTTATTCACGGGTATGGATTTTCTGCAGAAGGCATCTTGAGCCGCTCGGTGGACTTGTTCATTGGCTTTCCTCCCAAGCGCGAGAAGATCCGAATCAATATCCCATCCGTGCAATTTAGACAGGCCCTTTAATTCAGCGTCGCACTGTTAAGTGTTTTTACAACCGCCATTTTTTTCAAAATCGACCAAAATAAACCACCAGTAATCCCACCACTGCAAACCTGTTTGGCCTTGCAATGGCAGCTAGCTTAGCTCCGTCCAAAGGGGAAAAGCAACAACTCGTTGATCCAAGTTGACTAATCGTCACGCTATCACTTTGCTTGAAGTGAGCGTTGAACCTGCTAGCGTTAGCTAGTTCTTGCTCAGCTGTGCTAAGCTGCTCTAGCTCCATCCTGAACGCAGCATATTAACATTTTTAAAAAATGATGAAAACGACGAAATTGCTAACAAACACATTTAGCGAAATAGAAGCGTGATTGTGGACACTCTAAGTTAACTTAAATCAAAGAATTCATCTCTCACGCTCCACATTATTCGCGTAGTGTCTCCCCTGTTAACTGGGACTAATTAGCACAGGACGCGGACCCCTTGCTCCCACTAAAGTGCTCTTACTGACGGAGCAGAACGTGAGGTTCACGGAGCAGGTAGGTGTGTCGGTAGGTTCAGTCTCCCAGGTAAGAAGGGAAAAATAACACCTGCGTTACAATATGTGACTGAGTAAATTAACCAGCTTTAGCTAGCTTCGGCTAGCAAATCCCCCTGATATGTCTTTTTACAGATACATATTTGATAGTTACAAGACTAAAGTTCTATGAATCTTTTGTTGCATTAGATGGGATTTTAACGTCAGCCCCCCCGGCGGAGCTTTGTCTCTCAAGTCAACTCATCGTCGCGCCGACACCGCATCTCTTGGGTCAGTGACGGAGTGTCACTACCCGCCCATGCTTCCGTGAGGCAACAAAACCGCTCATGTTTGGGTTAAATTGGGGGTTTTCGGCGAGACGAGAGGACTGAGCGACCAACGGCTCTCGCTAGAAATTAATCTGTGACAAAAGTGACACGACGAAAGTCCTGCGTCTGAGTGTCTACTAATGAGTGAGGAATCTTCATACTGGAGGACTGACCAATCACGGTCCATATGAAATAGATAGGTGATGTTAAAATGGCTGCTGTCCTTCACCCATTTATAATGTTTAAACTCCTCTAGATGGGGTTTTTGTCGGTTGTAGCGTCGCGTCGCCTCCTGCGCTGTAACGGCTCTGGACCTTTGATTCCCGAAGAAGTAATTGCTTCACATCGGAGTGTGTCATCATCATTATAGACCACGGATATATATTAGCGCTCTGTCCGTGCCAAACCATTATGTGGCAGGGTGATAATGAATCCTCTGATTGCGCGTCACGTGCCACATGCCCAGCGGGATTACCAGGGTAATTATTTAAGCATTGTGTGGCACACAGCGATCACAGGGGCAGCCTTGGTCCATACTGTTTTAGGTTCACGTGTGCAATGGCGTGTTCTTTCCCTCTGAAAGTACAATAATTGTCCCTCTGTGAAGCAGCACTCTGCTGTACACCTTTTAGCGAAACGTATCAGTTGAATAGAAACTCTTAATTGTTGTGAGGCAGATCTCGGGTGCCACGGCTATTAAAATGTTATAAAAGCGTGCGGCGGCCGCCTTTTAATGAGAAGGAAGGGAGAGATACAGTGGGAGGCGAGATGAGGGGTGAGGCGAGGAGGGAAGGCGAGGCAACGTGATGCTCATTGTTGCTCCGCGGAGAATGGGATATTTTATAACCTGTTGCTGCGCAGCGCACAAAGAGTCGCCCCGAGCTCGTTGAAACATGATTATCCAAATCTGTCTAGCATGCACACACACACACGCACTCACACACACACACACACACTTGAACTCTCTCCTTTCCGCCTCACTTTTTTTTTTTCCCATTCCGCCTTTTATTCCCTCACAAATTCAGAATACAGCTATAAGCACCATGTCCCTGGGACATTTGGTTTAATTCCTCAAATTCATTAGCCATCCACAAAAAAAAAAAGAATCAAACTCATAAATACACACACACACACACAAAAAAAGCCAGGACCTAATAGCCTTGTAAGTGCATCTGCCGGAGAGAGCAGGGGAGTGAGGAGCAATGTTGTCACGAGGCACAGAGCGGGGGGGGGGGGGGGTTGCAAAAAACACTTAGGGAACCTCAAGAAAGGCCTCCGATTCCGATCCACCGTTAGTGCCGTTGTCTGTCTACCAACGATTAAAACTCTGACCCCCCCCCCCCTCATCGACGTGTAGGCGGTGCACCGAAGCCCCCGCGGTGGGGCCCGGCCAGGCCTGGTCACATTTTCCGTCCCTGGCACCATTTGAAATGACGAAACGTGTCAACATCCCGCAGCGGAACGTAAACTCCGGGGCGCCCAGGGACCATTTGTTGAGGCTGCGAGCGAATTCGCTCGAGAGCCGAGAGAGCGGCGACGCGGCACGCAGGTTAAACGCTTCGGGCGGCTTCAGCTTCGTCTTCCTACCTCGGGGGAAGGCAAGACGTCGCTGTGCAGCGTCAACGTTGCATCGTTAAGAGACGTTTGAGAATAAGAGTTTGAGTTTGAACGTCACAAAAAAGACATTTTTCTTCTTAACCCTAACCCCCCAAAAAAAGTCCGGTCTGTGTAATGGTAATAATCCCAGATGTTAAATCCGCATTACTTGATAATCTGGCGTGTAGGTTGTTAACACACCTCGACCTTGTAAAATGTGCTCTGCTTTTGGTCACATGCTCAGTTTGTCTCACTGGGCCGATCGTGTGAAGTGGACGTCTCAGAGATAAGTTTTTTTGTTGTTTGTTGAAGGCAGCTGGAAACAGCGCTCAGTTATATATGGTTAACAGCCCATAAAACCCCCCAAAAATGAGCTGAAAGAACCAACAACTCGAAGGAAATGCGGATCTCTTTGATCTTTTTCTGAAGGTTTCCGTCACGACAAGAAAACCCCTTTCAGATTAAACTTTGATACATTGTTAGCTTAGTAGCTAGCTTCCCTAAAATAAAAAGTGGGCTTTGTTCCGCTCAGCAGGGGTGGAAGATATTAAAAATGAGATTAGAAGTCAAACTATATTTGCAGCAGATGTTAATTTAGGGCTGAGCATCTTGAAGCGCTGCACGAGCAGCCCCCCCGGGTACTGAGACTTCCTGGGAGGACGACGGTGATGCAGAGAGACCGTCCTCGTCGCAGTCGCTACTCACACTGAGCGTACTCCTGCAGCAGGGCGAATTCAGCCGGGGTCAGCGTGACCCATTTCTCCTGTCCGCTCATCGCGCTCATCGGACCTCGCACCTCCGTCCGCTGAGCATTCCCCTTCCACCTCCGTCAGCAGCACGCAGCGGGGGCGTCGCACGCTGGAAGGCAACAGCACACATCAGCCCACATCAGCCCAATTAGGGGGGGGGGGGGGGGGGGGAGACACTTTTTTAAAGTCAGTCTGACATGTCACATTTCCCCTTTGTGCAGTTTCTCCTCCTAATGCCCAGCCCCGTGTCCATTGATTCGATGCCTTGGAAGACTTGACATTTCAGGCTTTGAGATTCATGTTTGTCAGCCGATGTTGGATAAAAACCAACGTAAAGAAACCCCCCCCCCCCATCGATGGAAAAACACGCAGTTCTTAATACAAATGCAACAGAGGTGAAAACACACGCATGGGAAGTGGAGCACCACCCATGAAGCTCCGTCAGCACCGTTGGCATTGTTTGCAATGGCGGTGCCGTTAGCATCGGTAGCTTCTAGCTGGGCCAGTTAGGTTGAGAGTAAGTGAAGGTGATTCCCCAAACACAGAGATGCTCTTAATTTTACATTTCACATTTGGGACCTTAATGCAATTTCAGTATTGAAAATCTAAAAGAAAATAAAAATGGGTGGATTGTAAACACATGAACAAGGTAGCCAGGAATCATCTCCAGAGCTGCACGTGGACCTCCGTCAGCGTGACGCAATGATGTCCTTCACCGAAGGCAAGCGACAAAACAATCAAGTAAATCACCCAAAACGTTTTAATGTATTCCAGTGTTTACAGGTTACTGACTCACCGATATTTGTCATCAGATAAAAGCAAAGAAAATATGTATTGGTTCACTGTACTGTTTAGAACATCACAGATGTTTCGATTCATTTGACCTTGCTTTCACGCTTGGGCAATTGTGATTAGCGTAATTTTTGAGTGTAGTATGCGTGTGCGTGTGTGTGTGTGTGCGTGTGCGTGTGTGCTACATTGCCAATGAATTGCCCCAATTACTGAAACGGTGGATCAACAAGTGGTCATGTTCATGGATGTGTTCCTTTGCATGCAAATAATAAGCATAATGAGTGAGGTATGAATGTATCTTAATTTAGTTTGGCCTCATGTGTGTACGTGTGCCTGTGATCATGCTTGTGTGTTCGTGTGTGTGTGTGTGTGTGTGTGTGTGTGTGTATCCATGCTGTAATACATGAGCAGGTAACTATCCCTTGGTGCCGTGTTTTACCTTGAACAAAAGGGTAATTCCATTAACAATAAAAACTGGTGAAGGGTTGACTCATTATTTTGGCATAGTGAAAAGAAGGGGATTGAACGCCATGATGTTTCTGTGCAAACAGCTGGGTGCGTGGGAACCAGCCTCCCTCGCAAAAACTTTGATCTGCCGCCTGGAGCTGAAACTAGAAAACACTCTTGTCTTATCAAATGTTTTGGGGGGAAAAAAAGAAAACGTAAATGCATGAATCTTTGTTTTGATAGCACATCTGGTTTTGGCACCGCTGTGTATTGCGCGTGCGGTGTGTCTGCTGCAGGGCGTCCTCACACAGCATCCTTTTAGGAACCAAAACCCATCTGCACACCTTCACCAGGTCCACCTCACAGTTCCACTCAGCGTGGATCCGTGCGCTGTTTCGCCACACGGACGGAAGACCACTGATGCGGTGACACACACACACACGCACACACACACACGCGGGCGCGCGCGCGCGCATTTAGAAGACATTGCGACACGCCACCATCAACGAGATGTGGTTTCAACATGAAGCTCACCTGCTGCAGAGCCGGAGTTCACCGCCAGCAGAGGAACGTTTGGGGGTGGGTGGGGGGGGGGTCCTACGGGCAGATGTCCTTGTTACGGGTGCAGATCCTCGGTCACATTCCCGCCCGTCGTGTCCCTCCTCCGGGCGTCCTGTCACCTGCTGAGGGGCACAAGTCGGTCAGCTGGTAATCAGCCGTTTGAGTGTGAAGCTCTGTGCCTCAAAGAGAGGAGACGATGGAGCAGCAGCCCTCTGCGTGTGAGTATGCGGGGGGAGGCTGGTTTTTCGCAGTGTCTGGTCAGAGTGGCATCGCCAGGGATGTGGAGAGAGAGAGAGAGAGAGAGAGAGAGAGAGAGAGAGAGAGAGAGAGAGAGAGAGGGAGGGAGAGAGAGAGAGGGAGGGAGGGAGGGAGAGAGAGAGAGGGAGGGAGGGAGGGAGAGAGAGAGAGAGGGGGGGGGGCAGCACTGCACTGCCTGCAATCATCAGTTTCTCTCGGTCTTCCTCATCTCTCTTGTTACCCCCCCCCCCCCCCCCCTCCTTCAACCACCCCCCCCATCCTTCCCCACCATCTCTCTACTCCAGTCACTGTGGCGAACCTCGGGCGGCTGCATTAGTATTCAAGGAGGCAGGCGGTAAGTGCAGCAACCTGTGGGATGACCCCAGAGGGCTGACAAGAGGGTGGGAAAAAGAGAGAAGGATGAAGACAAGAGGGGGGTGGGGGGGAAGAGTGAATGATGATGGGAATCGGGGACAAAACAAAAAGACAGAAAGAGTGTGAAGATCATGCAGGGGAAGGGGGCGAGGGGGTGGAGGAGGTACCCAATTTCCGTGTCTTCCCCATTTTTTAAGGAGATGGAGAGCATTCATAGGCCGAAGGTTCACTTGCATGCTTAACAATTGGAGTTCCTTTTTTTCCAAAGATCCTGAATACCTTCAAACCCATGGCTCGAGGAGCAGAACATACAGAACAATGGATGCTACTCCTTGGCATTAGACATAAACCACGAGGTAGTCCAATATGCCCCATGTGTCCTCAGGCTACTGGGGAGGGAGAGACGTGTATTACCCTCTTTTGGATCTGCATTGGCTTGACAGTAGAAAGGTGTCGCTCAAGAACAACTAAAAGTCTTCATCTTCATTTGAGTCCAAATGATAAAATCGCACCGGATTGAATAACCTTTTGTTTGGTTCGATTTCTAGGTGAAAGTAAATCTCACCTGTGCAAAAATAACTAAAGAAGAAATGAGAATTTTAGTCATTTGGAGTCATTGTGTTCAGTAAAAAAAAGAAACATAATCAGCTTCTCAGCACAGTTCAAATAAACATGAAACAGGAAAACAAAATCAATAAAACAAATGAATACAAAGCAATTTGAATTTAGTGACCAAACTGTAAAAAGACATTCTACAAATTATGGTCTACTGTTTTGTTTGCATTTTGCAATCTCTAAATGTGGATTTTAAAAAGAAATTAGGCATTATTAAAATGTGTACTCACATAAGCACTCAGGTGGCGTCCTTTGTTAAAGCGAGGATGTATTTTAGAAACTTTTTTTTTGTTGTTGTATTTGTTGCAATCATTGTCATTTTTTTCTGACAACAGTCGATACGTATAAAACCACTTATCACTGCTCAAGAGACCCCGCTGACACTTCCTCCAATGTCAATCAAGCTCTCATATGAAGCCACATACATTCTTTTTAACAATACATATAGTTGGTCATTGCTTGAGGGAAGAGAAGAGAGAAGATAAACGAGTAACATTCTCGAGCCCGACATTCGAAGCCGCACCAGCGGAGCTGCTGCACGGCGCAAACCACCGGCTCTGCAGATCGTTACGTTCACGAGACATAAAGGTTACTCGATAGTTGTTGCCGCCATGCTGTCATGGCTGTAAAGGATGCAAAAAAAAAAAAAAAAAACCAAGACCGTAGCTGTAAGCGTGTGCCGCTCCCTGGAACAGACTGAAAACCATTCGATCCATTCTTCAGACAACCTTTGCGTTGCTGCTGCTGGGAGATGAGAGGCGGCTGACCCATGACCCAGATATACGGGCCGGCAGGGGGGGGGGGGCGACCGGCCTGTCGGCGTAGGTCATGTGTTTTAAGTCCGTTGTCAGAGTATCGACGACTCCCCCTTCCCCCCCCCCCCCCCTGTGGGGTGAATTCTATCCACCACGGAGTTGCTGGTGTTCTGCTTGATTCAGTTTGAAAATGAATCAACATATTGTCAATCTGTTTTTTTTTTATGGAGTGTGAAGGTTTGTTAGACCTTGGGTCCATTCATCATCCATTCACAAAATGTGCACATCAGATGGGCCTTTTACTGCTGAGGGCATCCGACCTGCATCAGCGTGAGATCTCTTGGGTTGCTCATGCATGTGGGTCAGGCAGGATAGAGTACCGGCATCAAGTGCAGTATTTAAAGAAAACTAAGGAGGATAGTTAAGAGGAAATTGTAAAAATGAGTGCAAAAAAAACTCAAAATCTTGTCCCAATTTTGACAGGTATTGGGAAGCATGTTGGATCAAAAAAATTGAGCGCGTTGTCATTTTTCCATTAAAAAATGTTATGTCACCTTGGAAGGATTTCTTCCTGTATTCAGCTGTGGGGGTTAGTTACTACTCATGATGACCTATAGGCGGAATATGTGTGAAATATTTACATAGGTATGTGCAAGATTAACTTAAAAACATGATGTGGCAACTTTGGTGTGGACAGTAGAAGAGCAAGAACCCTCTTGCTGGAAGAATAAAACCCTGCTATGTAAATCAACAATAAAACTCCTTAATTGCCACTAAAAATATACTTGTTACTACTCAGAGGAGAGCTGCCCCCACCCCCTCCCCACACCATTCTGTCACAGCAGCCCATAGCACATATATCAATTCTACCCCACTTCTGGCTCTCTGCGCTATAAATAGAAGCGCAGAACACAAAGCATCATAATGGGACCATTATGTAAGGTCCCGTCCATCAACACGGCCGACCCTGGGTCTTCCCACTCATCGGTCTGAGGCCGCGATGACGCTGGTTGAATGTGAGACGAAACCTCCCAAAAAAGAGCAAAGAAAGACATTATTGCACAAAGGGTATCGCACACCGCTACATGTCCAAGAGGAATGTCGAGTGGATTTCGTCTCAGTGATTTAAAAAATGTATTTTTCGTTCAATTATACCTTTGGCCCATCAAAATGGGTGCGTGACAAAAAAGGGAATGTGTGATGCTTTATGTGACTTGCTTTAAATGTAAAATAAACTCTTCAGACTACATTTCATAGCACGTGTGACCTCATCGGCGTTCATGTATCGTGGGAAGAGAGAGTTTGATTATATTATTTCAAATGTAACTTCCGAAGATTAACGTCGCCGTGTGTGGGTTTCGATGGTCAATTATTATGTTGACTCCTATTTATAAACAGTTTCTGTTGTCATGGCAACTGCACCAGTACTTGGTACATTTTGTATGCATGCACATGTAGTTCACTGAAGGAAGGTAAATCCATTTAAAACCAAGTTGTATCGAAAGGCCTTTGATGGTCTCTGTCGATCACGCGAATGGATCCCCAAACATATCCTACAAATGGTGACTTTAATCATTTTTTCAACTCAACTCAAACACTCTATCTCTACATCATCACACAGACCTCGTGCACGTGAGAGGAGGAAAGCCAGCCTCATCGATCCAGTGATAACATCAATCAGAGAAAACGTTTTCTATGATTTTTTTGTTGTTGAAAAATTCATCCACACATTTTTTTTTCAGAGGATGCAGAAGCTTTTAAGAAGCTGCCGTTACGCCGCCAGGATGAAGCGACAGCCGCTTTGCTTTCGGCCTCCCTCACATTACAGTGAGATCCAATTCCCGTTGACTCCCTCATTGATCGTCTTTCTTGAGCCACATTTCCTAGTTCCATTATGCGAGACCCCCGGGGGCAGAATTCTCTGGCTATTAGTAGGATTTCATGTAAAGGTTAAGGCCATATCCTCCGGGATCAATATTTCAGCTGCTTGATCCGTCGGTAGATTGTTTCTTCAACCCAACAGATCGTTTAGAAAGCAAAGAATACCTGATGAGCGCAGGACACTCTTTGCTGAACAGAATTGAACCACTGTTTATGTTAATGGTCGGACTTTAGATAATGACATTAAAATAAAATCAGACACTTAATACTGTGATGCAGAAATGGGCTCCAAAGAAGATTGTGAGCATCTAGAGAGCATCTAGCGACGCTGCAAACATACGCTGATCTTATAGACCATGCATTGCTTTAGCTTAAAATAGCCACAGATATTAAAATGAGTTCAAATCCACCGCAACAGTAAAATGGAACATGTGCATTACTGCAGCAGTCCAAAAGCATCCCATGTAATAGGCAGGGACAGTGGACGTCTGACCGCAGCATTTGTCTTAAGTGCTATTAGCATGCATTAGCTTCTTGCAGGAATACTTACCATGAAAAGTCCTCACGGGCGAAATGGTCACATTGTGACGCTGTTGTGTCTTATCTGTATACGTTTGGTGACAACTCATCCAACCTCTCCTCTGTTTTTACCCCCCACGCGGCGTGCGGAAATCAACAGGCATTAGCAATGGACAAAGCATCAAGTCGTGCAGTCGAGACTCTTTTTTTTTTGGAGCTAGTAGCAGTTTTGTTGGCTTGCTAATCCCATCCTCCGTCCAAGCTACACTCACATATCACAACAGAGCAGAAAATGAACTCTACCTTGTGTTAGCACGTCGCTGTGGCCTTTTCAAATAGCTCATTATGGCGCATGGCGAACCCGTTGTGGTGATTAGGGTGTGCTTTATGATTATGAGAACAAAAAAACGGGATACACCCTTAGAATGTTGTGAATTCGAAGCTGACCCACCTTGGCCTGGACACGTGTGTGTGTGTACTAGTGATTCACGTTAGCGCAGGCTACGTCTCATTAGCACTGGCGCTTCGGCCGGCTCATTAGAAAGATAGCGGCTGCTCTCCTCTCACACCCGTCGGGCCTTGGTTGGCGACTAAAGCCGCCAACCACGTGTTCGGACGGATCACGTTGACCCCGTAAAGTCGTTGTGGTGGTTTTGAGAAATCGTGTGTTATGGGAAAAAAAACACATTTTGATTGTTTGATTTTGACACCCCTGGTGCGAGCTTGCACATGCCAATCATCCCCTTGTGTCTTGTTTGATCGTGATCGTTCCGTGCATATCTTTAGTAGAGTGATGCCATCTGTGGATCTGTTCTAATGAAACATGAATATTCACTTTTCATGAATTCCAGTCATTTACATAATCTGTACATACTGTGATGATTGCTACATTATTTCACACAGATATTATTTTCATAAATACATATGAACAAACAGAAGCTTATTTAGAGTGCATGTTGTTATTTGGCAATTAGGCTTTTTTATTCATATTTATTTACTATATATTTATTACTTATATATTTGTGCTGCTATATATTCAAAACCACGCTGTTTACTGGTATTCATTAAAAATGTCAAATCATTTCACACCTTCAGTGACTTAACATGTGATGTTGTTTAATACTGTATTACTTTAAATCCCTTCACCAAACGTTCAATCTACACCATATACTGAAGAATTTCTATGTCGATTTGTTCATACATCATTCATACCCTAAAACATGATAAAAAGGATTCTTTATTGCTGCAAATATTACTTAAATGGAATATATTTCACCCTCTTTTCCGGGAATATCTCAGCGATGTGGGTTTGGTTGAATATAGATCTTGATTTACTAGACTTTTGGCAGCTGATAACAGCACCATCTGCTGTGGACTGTTTGTCACTCCCACACAAGCTCTGGAGGCCCGGGAGGAGGAATTTATACGGACAATCTGTCGTTTCAACCCTCGAGGTTTCATTCTGTCTATATTGCCTTTTTTTTTTTTTTTAAGAATTTAAAATGGGGAGCCAAACGTTTCAATTGCTTTTAATTGCAATGACAAATGGTAAAACAAAGGTAAAAGGCAAAACATAAAGTGTTAACAAAAGTGTTAATTAATTAGTACTAAAATTCTGTTAGGGCAGTGTAGACAAAAACACACGAGACATTTTTAAACAGAGAGAATTAGATAATTTGATGAAAAGCACCTTTTTTTTGGACAATACACGTGATAAAGCTACATTCAAAACAATTTATACATAACCAGTAAAAAGTGAATCCAGCACAAACTAAAACAATGTTATTGTTGTAATAACAAATGATTCTTAACACAGTGTTAAAGATCATTAAAATAACACCTCACTGTGTAATCATTCCAACAATTAGAACTTAATAAAACACCAGATGAAAACTCCGGCTCACTGGCCGTCCGCCTGTTGATTGGTGGGCAACCCCCCCCCCCCCCCCCCCCCCCCCCCGCACAACAAACCAGTGAAACCAGTCAGTGGGCCTTCTTCTTGATGCGCAGCAGCAGGTAGGAGCTCTGCAGAGCCCAGAACAGCAGAGAGAGGGAGACAAAGGCCTGGACAACAGAGACAGAGAGAGAGAGAGAGAGAGGGGGGGGGGGGGGGTTAATAAACCACTATAATGATATTTTTGGGATCATAAATGGACATTAATGTCGCTATTTCATTTGATTTATTTGTTTGTTTCAAGTCAGTCCCCCAAAATATTTTTCAGTTTACGATCACAGCAAAACCGCAAATTGATCCAGTAACATGAACCAGAAAACCAAAATTGTAGTGATCATCGAAATGTTTGATTGTTTTTTAGAAATCTGTAAGTGCCAACACGTTCCAACAGTCACCAGAACTTAACTTCTTTCCATTTTCAAACATTTAATAGTTGATTATGTCAATTTGTTGTAGTTTTCCTTTCTATTTAATAAGGCACTTCCTACTTTTAAAAGCTTTCTGATCTTTTGTTTTAACATACTTACCGACATACCTAAATTTCTAACATTTGACGACCTGTTTTGTGTTTTCATCGTGCAACACAACGACGGAAATATATTCATTCATTAACTAGACCCGGATTTTCGGTCGGACCACATTGAGCATATTCCAAATAGATTTTCACAGCCCAAAGACAAAACACGACATGAAACGTGTGGCCGGTATCATTTTCGACCTGTCGGCGCAGACGCAAAAAAACCTGAAAGTAAATCTGTGATGGAAAGAAAACAGTGAGCGGCTTCAGGCCTCGGGACGCTGTAGAAAGGAGGCTCAGGGGTTAAGGAGCGGGGGGCTTCTCCCCTGACGCTCTCGTGACGGGGTCGAAAGGGTCACTCCGAGAGAGGGGGGGAGGAGGGGGCTCCGCCGGACGCCGCCCTCTCCTCCTCCACCCTCCCCCGCCCCCCCTCTCCTCCACCCCGCGCAGCGCTTTGGCCCATAAACTGCTTCCTACATCGCAGCTCGAGCCAAAACCAGACCGCTGTCCATCACAGGCGGAACGGCCTGATGGGAAGAAAAAAAAGAAATAAGAAAAAGCAACGTTTCCTCCTGGACAGGGCAGCTGTTCTCCTCAGAGAGAGAGAGAATAATGCAGAGCTCTTTTGTGCCCTTTTGACCTCGCGGTGCCTGAAAGCAGCCTCACGACTGTAAAAGGGCAACGGCTTGACTCTGGAAACAGAGCAACTAATGAAGGCAGCTTTCTAGTGGGCCGGGTCCCGTCTCCAGATCCAATCCACACAATTCAAAAATGATTTAATGCAGTTTTTAAAACCTTTTTTTTTTTTTTTTAAATCTATCTTTGAAAATTGTAAAGTTACATTGACGATAATCCTCACTGTTTTAAGGATCAGAAAATCTGGGATTTTATGCTTGTAATTAGATCCGAGAAACCTCTAGAAAACTACCCAGAAGAATGAAGTCAAGCTAAGCACAGTTAAGAACATTATAAACTAGTACTTTAATTACAGTTGAAGATCAGGACCCCCCCCAAAAAAAGCACCAAAGTACGAGTGATTTTACACGGGACAAAGCCTCTTCGCAACCTGCCGCCCCCGATTAAATCCACTTAATACAATACAAGATGGCTGAAAGGATCATTTAACTGCAAACAAACCCGATGGGAGATTACGGGGGGTGGGGGGGGGGGGGGGGGGGACGGATTGGGATCGGGAGGCTCGGCGGAACCTCGCAAATCAACGTTTTCGGAGGGGTTCCGAGCGGAGCCAAACGGGGGGGGGGGCCCCCGAAGGGTTTTCTATCAAAGCCGCATGTCGAAGGAAGGGCACCCATGTGACCCTCGCTGCCACCTCGCTGTCCGCTCCGCTTAACCACTTTAATGGACCCACGTAGGAAATCCATGTGGGACACATTACATCGTGGAAGGAAGCGGGTCTACAAATAAGCACCGCGGCCCAGACAGCAGCGGCTCCATAAGTAGAGATCTCAGCAAATCCACTCGCACTCACTTTGTTTTTGGGGCAGAGCGTTCTCTGTTAGGAGCAGTAAAACCGAAGAGGCCACGGACCGCTGCCCTTTTCCCTCGGCCTCTTCGTTCTGATTATTTCCCTTTTACGCTCTTGTCACTGCGCAACACTTTGGTCTGAACCAGCTGGGACGTGGCAGCACCAGAGTTCACGCGGGTCGTGCAACCTTGCTATAAATAATTGAAAATCATCGTTCCAGATATTATAACGTTCAGCCTCTCGATCAGAAGAAGAGAATAAGGACGCTTCCTTTGAACAACCGCTATAACTACACCGTTTTTTTTATTTTTTATAGTTTGACTCGCTGGCTGGAGGGACGAGGTATCATCTCTTTTGCGGGACGTGATGACATATTATTTGGATTTGGACACTTTCTACGGGTTTTTTTCTTCCACACACGAAGCGACACATAATATTGTATGATCAAAGCTCCGTTGACAGAAAAAGTTATTTTACCTGGATCACTTTCACAATTCACTCGACAGAAAATGAATAAAACGCATGTTTGTCCTTCCAGTGTTAGAGTTAGACACGAAAAGAAACAACCGTTAACAAAAAAGCTGCATCAGGAGAAAAAGTTATTTTACCTTCACCTTATACCAAGACTTATGTAAAAGTGTCAAAGAGAATAAGTAAATACAATCGACCTTTTGGTGACGTTAAACGTGACACATCAGAAGAAATCTACACAGAATGTGGGTGAAAAAAAGCCAAACCAAGTGTTAAACATGCTACATTTCCTAAATTGAAAATACGAGTTGAGGAACAAAATAACTGCTTCATCTAGTTCTGTTTTATGAAGCAGTGCTTTATTGTCCTAAGACGCTGTCAACACAGGTTCTAAATCTTTTAGCTGACAACAGTTGAAAGGTTCAATTACGAGAACCTTGACTAAAGGGGGCCATCCGCAGCTCCAACGCGAAACTATCTGCATTGACCTCGGGAGCAACACCGGTGACCTCTGGAGCCCCCTCAGAGGGCGCGGCGAGCGGCTTCCCTCCCGCGGCCTGCAGCGGGTTAAACGTGGCAGCGCTGCAGCTGCGCTCGTGATTGAAATGAAAACAAGGCAGAATGGCTGCTGTCAGACGGGTGATATATGACCCGTAATGGGACGTTTCCAGAGCTCCGTCTCCACATGGCTCCCTGCAGCCCCCCCCCCCCAGATCTGGACCCAGCGGTGTCGGAAAATAACTTTTAGTTTGAACCTGGCTGCGGGAGCGCAGCACTGAATCGGGTGAAAATAAACCATATTTAACGCGTTTTTTATCCCGTTTGATTTAAGGATACAAAGTGGAGCTTTTTTTTTTTTTTAAGTGAGAACGAGACAAATAGCTCTGCTCATTTCTCTGAGAAAGAGTTTGTATATTCTTTTATTTTAAAGAGAAGCTTGTAGATCTATTTTAGCAGATCTAGCAATGTCTTTTAAGTAAAGAAAAATTACAGAATTTATTCATTCTTGCTTAAAAAAAAAAAAATACCAAAACTTCCTAGACACAGTAGAGACACAGATAGCACTGTAACTACTTTACTAATCTTTCTAACAGATGCACATGAAACACACGGGTGTGTCACACATCGTAGAAAAACTCTTTTGAAAACACATGTTCCACCAAGCAAAAATACCTGCACATGTGTACAGTATGTACAAACACACGCACACACACACACACACACACACACACAAAGAGGACTTCCTGTCTGTTTCATTATGAGTCTGGGTTGGACTCAGGAAGGATACGTGGACCAGGTTAATGTCCCACCAGGGACTTTGTGTAATGCCTGCTGTGAGACAGGCATTACGCACATGCCATGAGAAATATCGCCATCACACTCCCACACACACACACACACACACACACACACACACACACACACACACACACACACTCACATAAAACTCATGTAAAATGGCAGTTAGTGAAGGTGTAGCAAAACACATAACGGCCTGATGATGAGCCAATTCACAATGATAAAAGTTGCCTTGGAGGTTTGTTCTCCTTTACCACGTGTACAACAAAAAGTCCCGCGACAGGTCATCAGCGACGACTCCTTCCCCACCGCGGCGTCTGGTGCCAACACGTATGTGTGGCTGTGAGGCTGTGACCAGCTCAGCAATGTGTTTACACAACAACAAACACGCTGAAAGAAGAGCCACCGCCTGATTTGAGCTCATTTCTCAGCAGCAATGAGATAGAAAAATCTGAAACAGGATTGGAAAAACCCTGTAGAAAGAATAAAATGCGGCTCCAAGGACAATAATTCATCCTGAAGAGGATGGTCGGGAGCTTGGAGAGAAGGTTTTGGAGAAGGACAACGAGGCCTTGGGGACAGAAGGCACAGAGCACGTGAAGCGGTAGCGGGACGATTCCAATCAATTCATTAAAACCAAAAAGAGGTTCCTGTGATGAGGGATCATTGAGCTTTCAAACAACCCTGGAGCTTCTGGAGCTGTCAGGTAGAGCTCCCTGAAGGCACTCCACTCTCTGCGGCCACGCGGGGGCTCCTGTCTGGAACACTTTGTTTGTACATCATGTCGGAATAGCTTTCGCTTTCCAAAGCCCCAGTGGGAAGTGTGGACAAGGCAACCACAAAAAAAAAAAAAAAAAAAAAAGTTGCTGTCAAAGTTGTCGGTTTGATAAAACCTCTGCAGGAGCCGCTGTGAAGCCTCCCGCGTTCCACTGGGCTCTTTATTCTTCCCAGCCTTCAAAGTGGCCTCGCCACCCAATGGCCACTATGTGCATTGCATGTCGGCATGAGAGGGCGCGAAAGGGTCCGAGGCGTCATCGGACCTGCGCGGTGCAGCAGGGCTGCAGGCGCAGGTCCGATTTTGACCAAATGAAAAAACTGGGGTTTGGAAGGTTCCCAATGAGGCAGACAAGGCCAAATCCAGACTATCAATACTCTGGATCAGATCGGACCTCATTAAAGGGTGATCGATTGAGTTTAAATTGGTAAAAACCAACGTGTCAGTTTCCCACTCAGGGAAGCTCCTGGAGAGGAGGCGGATCAAAAGTCCACAGACCGTTTGGACATTTGATTTTTCTCTGTCAACGTAGAAGGTCTCCATTGGTGGAGGTCGGTGTTTGACGGCGGCGGCCATTTGCAATTTACAAAAAACCTTTTTGTAAAACGTTTTCCAGCTCACTTCAGGAACTATTGTGAGAAAAGAAAAAAAAAAGGATCACGAGGAGTTTCATTTTACTGCATCAGATGTGCGATTGTTAGCCAGGAAGCCAACGAGCGTTGCAGAGAGAGAGAGAGAGAGAGAGAGAGAGAGAGATTAATGAAGCGGGGAGCAGAGTGATGAAAGCTCGCGCTGCAATAAATACCTCTAAATGAATCCGCTACGCCGTCATTCAGAACCACTCTGACTGATTCTACAGTAAGAAGCTCTGAGTTCTTCATGTTTGAATTTCATGAAGGCCTTTCCATCGTTTGTTGTGCTTTGGGATTTTTTTTTTTGGGGGGGTGGGGGGGGGAAATCGGGGGTCAGAGTTGTTTTGCACGAAATGTGCCTTTAAGAAAAAGGGAGAAACGGCACCGTTAAGAAAAAAACGGTCCGGTTCAATCAGGTTCAGGTGCTGGCCCGGAGGCCCGTTTCGTACGCTTGGAGGACTGTTGTGTTTCACCCTTGAATTAAAGCACAAATAGGAAGACAAATTCAAAAGAAATTCAGCCTTGGCCACAGAAGCTCAGTCCCCCCCCCCCCTCCCGAAGCCAAACTAAACACCGCGCCAGGGCCCCCAAAGGGCCAATTGCGCTTAGATTTCCAAAAGCTTTACCTGGCAAGCGGTTTGACAACATAAACCGAGCGGTTACTCTTTGACGGGCACGATCCCCTGCACATTGAGTGATAATATTTCACACCGTGTACCGTCGACCCCCCCGCTGTTTACTCCCAACGCAGCAACAGCCCGACCCTCGTTTTCTCTCTCTCTCTCTCTCTCTCTTTTTATTTTTTTATTTTTTTTTTTTTTCTTCGAATCCCTGCGTTCGCTCCCTGGGTGGAGATTTCCTCTTCTTCTTTTCCCTTTTTTTTTTTTTTTTCCATTCCCGCGAGCTCTCGGATGATGTCATGCTCACAAAGAGTTTCCATCGCTCCCAACGATCCGGGGCCAACCAGCACTCGGGGGCCGCTCCTTCGCCGCCACACATTCCTGCTTCAGGACCCCAAAAGGGAAGGAAGGAATAACAGGGTTTTTTTTTTTTTTTATTCGGGGTGAAACGATGCTCTCTGATAACGCCGACCTTTCACCTCGCGCCGCCTCACCTGCGGCAGAGGGGGGGGGGGGGGGGGGGCGGAGGGAGGAGGAGGGGCGGGATCTGCGATTTCGGCACAAAAAAATCAGGCCACGCGTCGCAGATAGAGCGCCGTTGGACGTGAACTTCATAATATTATTATTATATTATTGGGTTATGACCTCTGTTGGCCAGTTGGAGCCTTCGCCCACCCCCCCCCCCCCTGAAGGTCTCACAGAAAAGGGATCTTTTCAGCTTGGAAATCACCGCCAGCGCAGAGATGTGATGACGGAAAATCTAATAAGGCGTGAAAACAGTCGGGCTTAAAATAATAAGTATACTTTGAACCGTACATAATGACGCAGATTTAGATTCGCTCCTCGAGTGTCAAACTTGCGTGAGACAATGTCGCAGACATTCCAGAATAGGAGCATGTTCTCAGGCCTTTTATTTGTATTTTTAATTTAAGAGCCAAGAGGATAGAAAGGACATTTTTCTTTCTGTGGATTTAAACTAAGAATGTTAAAACAGTTTTTTACACCCTAACATCTCTCCCTCTCTCTCTCTCCCCCCCCCCCTCTCTCGCTGCCGCAGACAGGTGTATTTTTATGAGCTTCTCCTCTTACATTACATGTGACTTCACCGGCAGCTCGTGGCCGTTTGTGGAGAAGAGCTGTCTTCATTACTTTGGGATATACAGCGTCTTAAGTCCTTCTGCTCGGGGGCCAACCAGGGGCCCACACAGCATCGCAACCACGTGTTGCGTCATCACAGCCCCCGAACGCGCACACCCACACACACACCGAGGCATTATAATGCAATCAGATTCTATTACTTTCCAGAACCCGACATATAAGGTTAAAGTCAATGTGGGCTCACAAAACCCTGATATTATGGATTATTAATTGTCCAGAGTTGAAACTGATGATTGATTACAGACCAAAAGATGCTCTCACACACGCAGGCGGTTACCGGCTACGTCTCGCCTTCTTCATGTGCACAGATGGGGGGGGGGGGGGGGGGGGAGGGGGGGCAGGGAGGGAGAGGCAGCCCTGGTTTACAGGTCAAGCCTGTAGCTTTACAAGGGAAATCTCCAGAGCCACTATAAATACCGCTGGGAGCTTTAAGGGTGCAGTATATCACACCGCTGGGTTTGAAGGACCACAGACCAACTGATTTTTCTTTTCTTTATTTTAGTAATCCCCCCCCCTCCCACCCGCCCGCCCCCGCCCACCCCTTTCCCAACTGTGCAGTCGCATGAGCCTGAATACAATTAAATGTGAATTTCCCTTCCTTTCTATTCAAGTGACTGTTAATTCATTGGCCCGACTTCAAAACACCCCCCCCCCCCCCCCCCCCCCCCCTCCCTCCTGCTGCCACAAAGAGGTGGCCATTCACCTCACGCGTCAGACTCACAAATCATTAGAGCGCCTTAAAAGTGCCCCCTTCTTTTGCTGTAGTTCTGAGCAAAAGTGCACAAATACGTCCAGGAACCAATTTGAGCAAATGGTGAGAGTTTTTTTCCACGGCGGGCCCACCTGCGAGCCAAACGACCCGCACACAAGTTACGGCGGAGGAGAAACAGTAAAGGGGCGAGTGGCGTTTCGAACACCTGAGCGGCACAGATGTGGAGTCGCAGGACGATAAAAAAAAAAATTAAAAAAAAACAGCGACCCGGGGCGCTCACGTGCAAATCCCGTCGGGCGGCTCCAGTTAGCGGCAGACGACGCTAATTGGTTCCAGAAGCGCCCTCTCGTTCGCACCGGCTGGGATGGCGAGCAGCGAGGGCGGGGCAGAGAGAAGAAGAAAAAAAAAAAAGTTAAAAAAGAAAAGCAGGCCGTTGTTGGGAGGGAGGGTGAGTAATGAGAGGTCAGCCGCCATTTGCAGTCGGGCTGCCAGAGCCAGAAAAGGCACGCCAATTTTATGGTCAATTGGGCGACGCATCTGGACTCATAGATCACAGGCTGGACTTAGCACCCGGGTCTCACACACACACACACACACACGGGGGGGGGAACGGGAACGCCGTCTGTTCCTGACAGTTCTAATGTGAGAATTCCTTATGATGATGTCACCGTGTAGAAACATCCGTCTGTCCTTTGTATCTTTCCGGGGGAGACGATTGAGCCCATTTTGCCCAGCTGTTCCTAAACCCAAACCCACTGTCACGTCGCCTCGACCTGCGGTGCTCTTGCTCGGTCACGTGACCCACGCGGTGCGCCACCGTCGCCGCTGTTACTTGCAGGTCGCCTCACCTCCGCGGGGCCGGCCAGCGAAGACGGCAGCGGCGTGGCGTGGCCGTACACCTGCATGGTCACCGTGACGACGCAGCGCAGCATCTCCACCGGCGCCGCCGTCGGCCTGAACATGAAGACACAAATCAGTTTTCAGTCGTTTCGCAGAGATTTTGCTCCCATTTGAAAATCTGAAGAAAAAAAAAAGGGTCGAATGAAAGAAAAAAAAACAAAAGCTTTGGAACCAGTGAATAACTGGATCCCTCGCTCTTGCTTCCCAGTATGCCAGTACAAACAAATGTACCTCTGATCCACGATGAGGCCCAGGGAAGTGAGAGTGAGCAGAACGTAGCAGGTCATCCCCAGGACGGTTAACTGGGACAGCACCTAGAAGAATGAATATATGCATGCTTGCCATGAGAGCTGTGGTTGAGAAGAAGAAAAAAAAAAATGTGAATGTAAAAACATTAGAATGTAAACGTTAAATTAATATCGCGGTTCAGCTGCGATCGCAGGAGACCTCACCGGGAGAGCAGTCGTAAAGCGGAGCTGCTGCCGGAGCCCGTTTACCTGTCAGTGCCAACCCAAACATGGCCGACACTTCAGCGTGAGCGCGCTGGCGCACTCGGCCTCCTGAAGCAGAGGGGGGCGAGGGGGGGGGGTGACTTGGTGACGCGGTGGAAGTGGCTTCAGTTTGAATCCCGATAAGCCCCCCCCCCCCCCCCCTGCATATTTCTGGCCTCAACCCATCGATCAGAGTGAAGAACCAAGACCGTCGTCGGAGTGCGTTTAAACGCCGCGTGGCGGTTTCACACAGGCCGCGGACGCGGCCATTTTTAGAGAGTTGCGTCAACTCATCTTCGCTCAATGGACCAGACGCGCTCGGCCGAGGATTCCCGACGTTTTGAGGCAAATTAAAAAATGTGTTTGGCACGTTCGTCTCCCACCGCGTTGATTCCTTAACGGGATCGAGTGCAAAGCGGCAGAAATGACCGCAGGGGAACAGAAACGAAAGTGAACATCTGGTGGCAGCGAATGTTTGAGTTACCCTGTTGTCCCCGGAGACGAAGCACATTAACTCATTATTGCAGCTGTTATCATGATGACATTCATGAGAGCTCAGGGAATACACCCGGTAGGGAAATGTTACCATCACTAAGACTTAATTCATTAACAATTACTTGCGGCAAATAACGAAAACATCCTTAACAATGAGTCAGGTAAAATGTACATTCATTGGTTTAAAATGAACGTAGTCGAGTAAAAGGTAGCACGTGATGTGGACGTAGCACAGTGCAAAGTTATTCACACATTAATTAACCCTGATTGCACATCATTTAGCTGATCTAAGTGGGAATATGACGTCATGTTGTGGCTCTCCTGTGCTTTAAACACGACAACTCTCTGCCTGCGATGGCAACCGCGAACCTTCGAGGGGGGACGGCGTGTCGTCGATCGCCGGGGGGGGGGGGGGGGGGAAACGAGCGTCCCTGGCGAACACGTGCGCGTAGATACATAACAGCGACGTGATTTATCGTCGGGGGGGGCCGCGGCGCTCACTTTGTTATTTATAGTCCTGATTGCTGCATCCTGAAGGCTATTTGGGTTGGGAAATGGTTCCACTCGACAATTAAGACGTTTGTGTTCACTGCCGGACCACCAGCTGGTGTTTCATTCGCCGAGAGGGAGGGGACGCCTCCACCCTGGGATGGGGAGGTGTGTGTGTGTGTGTCAGAGGACAGGAGAGCACCGCGCATGCAGCTATCAGAAGAACTAGATTTTGTTTTTGGGAGTCTGAAGCCGCTGGGCGTGACCAAAACTATGCCAGGGGGATGAGAGGCTTCCAAAGATAACTGCAGAGGAGACCCGGTCCGACGGAGGAGGAAGGCGGGGAGGTCTCTTGGCTTGCCGAGTGGAAAATAATAGACAAAGGTTGTTGTAGAGGGGAACGCCGATCAGTCATCCTGTCACCATGTGAAGACGGAGACCGCCCCGGCTAAGTGGAGGACGCCGCAACAAACTGCATGATTGGGTGAAATAATGTTGGCAAACAAACACTGGATTTTTAAATCCAGAGCCCCCCCCCCCCCCCTTCCCCCAGGACCACCTTGTCATACTTTATGCGAGGGATTACGGTAGCCGGCGAAGGGACCCCGGAGGGCGAGGAGAGAGAGAGAGAGAGAGAGAGAGAGGGGGGGGGGGGGGGGGGGCGCGAGACGCATCATGTGATCAGATTCAAAAACCCGCGGGCGGTTTTTCGGGTCTCGCGTCTGCGCTGCGCACGCCGCGTACGCACCGTTGTGTTCTCAAACAGATGGTGGTACGTCCCCAGCGCCAGCAGGAAATGCGCGACCACGTAGAGCTGCAGAGGCAGCGGCCAGCTGGGATCACGAGGCACTTCCTGTCCGGTAACCTGCGCGTGGAAAGCAAAACACGTTTAATTCCCCCCAAAACACTCGTATTTTTGTTGTCATTTTTCTGGGCCCTGTGCTTGTATAACGAGATTCCTCGAGTTCAGCTCCCTGCTCGGAGCGACAAGTACAGGAGTTTTACGGCGTGGTCGCGGCGTTCCGGGCACCCGGACTCCTCATTAACAACCTTTTTGAAATGCATATGAAGGAGAATGTACGGTACAGTTTTATTTCACTGCGGCTCGGAGCACCAATAAAAATCATTGGTATGTAAAGCTATACATTTCAACTTCTCTGGCAGCACGTTAAGTACATTTGACACATTTTAAGGTCTTACAACTGACCAACATCTCACCAATGTGTAATCCTATTTGTTTACCTTGTGGTTTATCGTCTGTTCATTTCCAAGGATTGGGTTTAATTTACAGTGTTGTATGAGGTTCTTATAAAGGTAACGACACAGAAAAGCTTTATGTGTGATTAAAACGCCACCAGAATCCAACGTATGGTTGGAAATGCAGCAAAGGAAAAGCAACAGGTGTTTACAAATGTTTATATTAGCAAATCCAGCTCAATATGTGCATGTGGTCCAGTGAACCTCTTGTGATTTGGCCACACAGATCCTTCAAAACAGAGGCAACTACAAAATTACAACATGAATATCCTTAGAAATGGACATTGACATTACAACAATGATTGATTTCAGACAGTGGAGGAGTTGGAATGAGGAAGTAACAGAAATGACCAAAACAAAAGAAAGGAAAGTGGCCAAAAATAAACTGATAAAAGTCCAACTTCTCTGATGACCTGTCTCAGTTTCTGCCTCCTGTTGTATTTCTTCTTCTTTGTGCCTAAAATGCCTTTTGTCATCACAGGTTGACTTCCTCAAAGGGTGGAAGTGAGTTTGCTGTGTTTTAACCGGTTGTTTTTTACTTTATACAGTTAAATAATAAAGAATAAAGTAAAAATCAAACTGTCCAATCGTCGAAGCCTGTATCTAATTCGGGGGGGGGGGGGGTTTCCCAGGATCCCGAGGAACCAAACCGCCACATGTGGTCGCCCCCCCCGGCAGTCCTCTAGGTGTTCTAGCCCGGTTCTCTGCTTATTCTCAAAGAGCTAAAACACGTTTTCTAACATCTCCCCCCCCCCCCCCCCCCCCCCCTACTCCCCCCCATACTCCCCCCTCCTTCCATTCCCTCATCGGGCAGATATCAGCGAGAGCAGCCGCCTGCGCGAAGCCTTTCAAGGTATTCCGGTTCAATTCCAGCTCTGTCCGTGTTCAGAATCACCCCGCTGGGTTTAAAGGGGCCAATTTAACTGTAAAGGCTAAGGGGAGTTTCTTTCTTTTTTTCTTCGCCAAGTGTAAAGCATGGAGGGAAATATATAAACGTGACACCATAAGCGTTATTTCAAAGCTAACCGCCGGCGCGTTCAACTGGAGCCGGTATTTCTTTCTACACACGCACGCACACACACACACACACACACCTAGGCACACGTTCACACTTGACTGCATGCGGTTAAAATCCCGCAGACTGCCTTTTAAGAGACGGCGAAAATTGAACTCATTGTGTTCCCTCTACAAAGGCTCCGTAGCTTTTATTGGATGTGGCAGTTCCTTGTAAAACTCGTCGAATATGTGGATCCTTCAATGCTCCCGAGTCATCTAAGCCCTGCATTTTGTGTATCAGAAATTTAAAAAATAAATAAAAAAACAGGAGGGAGTTACCAACCTGCGGGTTGTCGACGTGGTCACCTAGCCGAGGTTTACCGGGACTCCAACTCGGACCTTTGAAGAAAGTCGACAGCTTGTCGCCGATCGTCTCGAACGTGTTGCACCGTCTCCACAAACCCAAATAGTAGTGTAACTAAAAGAGAAGAAAGCCACAAGTCAAACAACAACAACAACAACGACAACGAGCATTTAGATGCTCACATGTCAATGAAGGCACAGCAGAAAAAAACATCCAAAAACGGCCAGAAAAGGAGGGAAACTGTCGACTAAAGAGTGTTGGGATGGACGAGGGACAGAACCATTGATGATGAAAACACGGCACCGACCTGAACGTAGAGGATTTCAAAAGTGTTGATGGGGAACACCAGGCCGAACACCACTTTGTCGGCCTCTTCCGCAAAGGTACCTAAAGAGGTGGCATTTACATTTACAGACGTTACACAGATGCAACGTAAACACAACTTAATTCACACGCTCAGAAGACCGTTGTCGCTGCGCTCGGGGGTCCACCAAGGGTGGTGACTCGAGGTCGGGAGGGCAACCCTAAGGTTTATAGATATGGTTTCCTTTCATGTTGTTGTTATAATGGCTCATTACTGCATCATGCATTTACTATCCAGTAATGAGAGGGCAGACATCAGTGTAATCAATGCTGATTGGTTCACTTCGATGCTACGGAGGGAAGTGAAACCGATACATTTAGGACCCCTTTTTCATTGAAAGCTGCTACAATGAGATATTATAGTGGTATAGTTAATAAGAACAACAAATAACAGCACACACAGCACAAACACAAAAGGAACAGAGGTTTAAAAAAAGTATAGTAAAAAAGTAACATCATAGAAGGCTTTTTTTCTTACCAAACAATCGGTCCCATATGATCAGTATTCCTCCGTAATTCTTGTCGATGCAGTATTCGTTTCTCCTGTCGGGGACATATTTTGTGACCATGCAACAGATTTTAAAAAAAAAATACATTTTTTTTGGGATGCCAATTCCATTTTCTCTTTTGGGTCGAGTGCCGTCACACACGAGATCTTTAATCTTTCAAATATAAGAAATGAACAGTAGGTGGTCCCGCTCCTTGATGAAATAAAGCTCATCTCACCGTGATGAACTCGGTGGTGTTTTGGGGTGTTGAAGACCCACTCCAGGGGTCCGAGGTCTCTGATCAGCTGAATTAGAACGATGACATACACAACGTTAAATATATGGATCACAAGTTCAGTAAATCACAACATTACTTTATACATTATATATTTGATATGTATATACTGTGTGAGTTAATTCATTTATTCCTGGTGGTGGTGAAGGACGCCCCA